>NC_045431.1:225039476-225216976 GCF_902635505.1 Sarcophilus harrisii | reverse complement strand
TAATCCTTTCCTCTCAAGCCTCAACTGAAAATTAATTGAGGAAAGTAACAATGACTTAGCTTAGAAACAGCATGTCCTCTACCAGTGTGTCTAGCTTTATACTTGTATGATTTATTGCATGAATTTCTTACATACAATAAAATGTAATTACTAAATTATCTGTAGTGTTCTTGAGAGTATAAAACTCGGCATGCAGTTATCTACCCTGTAATTTCATGGCATTACAATGTTATTACTCAATAATGATTGGGCAATTACTCTATAATTACCCTATCAGTGAATGGTAATTATCATATAATTAAAGGATCAATTTCCACAAGGCTAGACAAAAATATGGCATATTTGGGTCTTTTAAGCAAGGGGCTGGATTTCTAAATCCATTTGCAGAATTATTGCTTTGGTGTAAAACAGAATGTATATATGTATTTGAATTTATGCATTGAGATTCAGGAGAAAGTTGGAAGAATAACTTTCTCCTGAATCTCAAGGAGGAATAAGAATACAAGTTGAACAAATTTATGTCATGATACTAATGGGAAAAGCACTTATTCCTCATTAAGAATGTAAATAGTATAACATTATAGTTATTTATAGGAAATTACAAGGAACATGCTGGGTTACAATTGTCACCAGCAAATAGCAAGTGATAACATTTATTGGCAAAAATATTAACACAACACAGCTGAAAAGGATTCATGTGTCACAATACAAAATTGGAAATATGGAGATAATACAAGGAAATATAATGCTAAGGAAATAAATAAATTTAATTTTAATGAAAATTAAGCCACTTGACACTACTACATTATTGGTGGAGTTGTGAACTGATCTAACCATTCTGGAGAGCAATATGGGACTATGTCCAAAGGACTATTAAAGTGTGGATATGCTTTGCTCCAGCTGTGTCTGTGCTGGGCCTATATCTCAAAAAGATCATCAAAGAGGGAAAAGGACCTACATGTGCAAAAATTTGCAGCAGCCCTTTTTGTAGTGGCAAGAAACTGGACACTGAGTAGATGCCCATCAGTTGGAAAATGGCTGAATAAATTATGGTATATGAATGCTATGGAATATTATTATTCTATCACAAACAATCAATAGGATGATTTCAGAAAGGCCTGGAGAGACTTACATGAACTTATATTAAGTGAAGTGTGTAAAACCAAGGGAAATTGTACACAGCAAAAGCAAGATTATATGATGATCGATCCTGACAGACATGGCTCTTTTCAACAATGAGGTTGGATTCAGTCCATTTCCAAAAGACTTGTTACTGAGAGAACAATGTGCCTCCAGAAAGAGGACTATGGAACAGAATGTGACTCACAACATAGTATTTTCAGCTTTTTTGTTATTGTTTACTTGCTCTTTGCTTGCTTTCTCATTTTTTTCTTTTTTGATATGATTTTTCTTGTGCAGTGCAATAATTGTGGAAATGTTTAGAAAAATTGCACATAGAGGTGGGTTGTGGCGAAAAGGGAGGGAGAAAAATTTGGAACACAAGATTTTGCAAGGATTAATGCTGAAATCTATTCATATATTTTGAAAATTAAAAGATAAAAAATAAATTTTAATAAATTTTAAAAAGGAAATTAGGCCACTTATATTCTTCTGGTCAGGTGGATAGCTTAGCAGACGCAATATAGAGCCTGGAGTTATGAAGACCTGAGTTTAAATTTGACTTCACACTAGACAAGTCATTTAACCTCTGGTTTAATCCACTGGAGGAGTGCTAGATCATTGTTGTATCTTTGCCAAGAAAACCTCATGAACAGTATTGTATGATGGTCCATCGAGTTATGAAGAGTCCTATGCATGAATGATTGAATAACAATAACAATGTTTGAGGTATTTTTTAAAACTTAGGTTATAGTAATGTATGCATATGGTAACCCATTTAAATATTTTTATGATAGAATTAGTAGGTAGGTAGTCAACAAGCCTGTTTGCCTGGAAAATAAAAGTTCTGTCCCTCAACGAGCTTTTTATTCTAATGATGGAGACATACATATATAACAAGATATTAAATAAAATGTCTTTATTATTACCTAAAATTATTTTCATCCAGTCATTCATTCATTAATTAGGTACTTCCATTTTATTAAGTTCTTACTGTTTGCCTGAAAAATAAGTCCTGTCCCTCAATGAGCTCTTATTCTAATGATGGAGAAATTCATGTAGAACGAGATATTAGATAAGATGCCTTTATTTTTACCTGAAATTATTTTCATTCAATCATTCATTCATTAATTATGTACTTGCACTTTATTATAATTACCCATGAAAGTTGTCAAATTAATTAGGCTTCTTTTCTTCCCTCAAGGAGCTTCATGGGGGAAATTGCATAGATTTAGTTTATTTAGTATTTGTTTCTTTTTGCCCAAACTTTAAATCTCATTGGTTTGGAGAGTATGCGATAGGGAACCTCCCTTTTCCATGGAAGGACAGCACTTCCTAGGCACCTTATAATCATAGAGCAATGACTTTCAACGCCTTCCCAGTCAGTATGTGGATAGGCTTTTAATATGTGTCTTTTTGACTCTAAGGCTGCTTTCCTAATCTTTTTGCTTTATTGCCTCTTACGCCAGTATTTATGTTATACATACCTAAATTAAGACTGATGTTCATATATATATATATATATATATATATATATATATATATGTGTGTGTGTGTGTGTGTGTGTTTGTGTGTATAAATAAATATTGATCTCAATTTCCATACCCACACGTATATCAGTTATTTATTAGGCACTATTATATGTCAGGCACTGATCTGTGTTCAAGATGAAAAAAAAAAAAAAAAGGTAAATCCACGTTCTTTCCCTCAAGGAGCTTGCATTTTAAGAGGAAGCATATGTTCCTACAATATACCCAGAGAGTAAACTTAATGTAAATGTCAAAGGTAATACCTGGGTTTGGAGCCAGGAGGGAGCCACATGTTGAGGAATGTGGACCTTTTTCTAGAAAGATAACAGGGGAGTCCACGGTAGAGAAGAAGGAGAACATTACAAACAAGAGGGACAGATCACAAGCATTTGGGAGATTGAGTGTCCCTTGTGATATACATTGAGAAGGCAAATATAATTGATTTGTGGAGCATATGGAGTGAAGGATAATGTAAGATTGAAAAGGTAGGAGAGGTTGCCTTTGTTATAAAAAGCTTTGAAGACCAAACAAAACATCTAATCCTTAATGTAGGAATTAATAGGGATCTACTGGAGTTTCATGGGGGGAATGTATATATATATTGATGTGGGAAGAGGAGGTATGTGATCGTGATGACTGATTTATTACATGTGATTTAGCAACATTTCAGTAACAGCTCTGAGAAGATGGATTAGCATGAGAGAGATACAGCTATATTAATAGCCATAAAAGCTACATGTCTATTATCTCTCCCTTTCTATTTCTACTTTTTTTCTATCTATCTCTGTTTATGCTACTCTCTTTATCACTGTCTCTCTAACTATATGTTATATGACCTTAAGAATTGTTTGATATATAATTAAATTAAAAATAACAGGACCCTTTGATCCTCCACAATGCATTCCAAGGAAATTATCTCTTTTTGAAAAATCATAAATGACCACCCACTACCTTCTATGATTAGATATTGCAAAAAATAGAACTTCCAATTATCCAATAAATATGGCAGGTCTATAGCAATCTTCAAAACCCATAGTTTATTGATTGAATGCTAAGATAATGGATATTCAAGCTATCATTGAAGGGCCAAGGTGGTAGAGAGGTGGGAAAAGGGGAAGAAACAACATCAGAGATTTTCAATACATAGGCAAATGTTCAAATACCACCAGGCTTCAGAATATATATCAAGATAAAAATCAATGTCTTTCAGGTTAGATTCCATTATGCATTTACTGTAGTGAGGAGTTTTCTAAGCATGTGTGCAAACCTCACATTTTAAACTCAAATGCATTTCTCAATGGCTAGTCATCTCTGTAATAAAAATTAAATTATAGACAGTATTGAATTTAGCTTTTAAATGAGTGCACCCACATTGATTAGAAAAGCAACTTATCAAGAAAAATTAAATGAAAGCTGGAATGATGAAAGCAATAAATATTTGCAAATGAGTTGGGGGTAAGTACTTGAAGGGGACAAACATAAAAACAATATAGGGATTATTTATGCTCATACAAGTTGTTCTATAGTGAAGAATAATGGCATATATTATGCTCATTTCTATTTTTTTACTACTCACCTTCTTCTCCAGACCATTTCATTGAAATTCCATGTCCTACAATTTGTCTTGATCCTACCCCCAAGAATTATCCTCTTAATTTTGTGGGTATGTGTAAATAACATTATCCTTGCCTCCTTCCTCATCCTCTTTGACTTTTCTGTTATATTTGATCTTTTAATCACATCCTCTTTCTCTCCTGTTAATTGTTCTCTCCTATTTCTCTGACAATTCTGTCTTTTTCTCTGTCAGTGACTTCTTGTTGTCCTTTAAGTCTTAAGCTTTAAGAGTCTAAATTCATCGCTCTTCAATCTCTACATTTTCTCCTTCGGTAATTTTACTTCTCCCATTTTTTTTCAATAACTTATTTGATAATTCACAAATCTATATTTCTAGGTCCAGTCACTTGTTCTATTTTCACTATTGCATCTCAAATTATATGTTGGACATTTTTATCAAGAAGTCTTACTGACATCTCACATTTATTAAGTCCAGAAAAGATTTCCTTCCTTCTAACTTCATTAATTCATCACATGACTCTACCATCCTCCAAGTTTCCAAGGCTGGAAACAACTGTCTTTGCCCAATCTTTCTCCCTTCCTAAGTCTTTTGTTTTAAATATTCAATAAGTTACCCGGACTTGATGTTTCTATGTCTAATGCATCTAACATCTATCCCCACTTGTTTAATAAAATGACTTTCATTACTTCTTGTCAAAATTATTATTATTTTTTTTTACTGACTTCCATGTCTTTAGTCTCACTCCTTCTCCAGTTCATTCTTTACAGTTCTGTAAGACTCAATTCTAGTGGATAGATTTGCCATAATGAAATAGCTTCATTCACTCATTGTGTTCTACAAATATAATAATATATAAAAGAGCAAAATTAAGACTTAACAAGTGCTTTAAACCCCCTTTTAATGCTTTCTATAGTGTGGATCCTTCTTACATTTTTAACCTTATTCTAATTTGTTTCTCTTTATTCACTCTTCACTACTGGTAAAATGAACTCAACTCTTCCTTGACTTTATCTAACTATTTTAATTCTGTACATTTATATATGGTATTTTCTATGCCTCCTTCTTGCTTTCTAAGTCAAAGAATCCTACTCCTCCCTCAGGATTCACCTTAAGTATCATATTGTAACCTCATCTTTCCTATTTCCCACACTTCCATAGCTAGTGTATGCTTAACTACTTTATTATTTCTTTCTTTTTCTTTTTCTTTTCTTTTCTTTTCTTTTCTTTTCTTTTCTTTTCTTTTCTTTTCTTTTCTTTTCTTTTCTTTTCTTTTCTTTTCTTTTCTTTCTTTCTTTCTTTCTTTCTTTCTTTCTTTCTTTCTTTCTTTCTTCTTTCTTTCTTTCTTTCTTTCTTCCTTTCTTTCTTCCTTTCTTCCTTCCTTCCTTCCTTCCTTCCTTCCTTCCTTCCTTCCTTCCTTCCTTCCTTCCTTCCTTCCTTCCTTCCTTCCTTCTTTCCTTCCTTCCTTCCTTCCTTCCTTCCTTTCTTTCTTTCATTTAGATACAGTCTACAACTTGTAAGTTATAGATAGATAGATAGATAGAAAATACCTACCTATACTACTATATGCCAGGGACTGTGATGACACACACACACACACACACATATATATATATATAAAAACAACTTGCAAGTTATAGATAGATAGTTATAGATAGATAGATAGATAGTTAATTTAGACAGTCCCTGGCATATAGTAGTCCCTTAATAAATATTTGTTGATTTATTCATTGGGACATATTTCTTTTGTATCTCTCCATTTGTTAAATCCCCCTCTTTCTTCAAATTCCAACTTCTTGCCTCCTACAAGAGCTCTTTCCTTATATGCATAAAAGACTGCAAGTGTTCTTTTCCTCCCTCAAATTTTCTAGGATTATTTTGCCTGGATGTCCCATTTTTTTTCTTATTCCATTCTACATTGTGTCATAATTATTTTTCTACAGATATTATTCTCTGTACTAAATTGGGAGCTTCTAGACTGGAAAACAAACCTGATTTATTTTCACATTTTTCCAGTGCCCACCCCAGTGCATTGAATGCAGTTGTCACTTAATAAATGTTTTTTTTTTTTATCTTAACTAAATGATTGAGAATGTTTTGCTTAAAAATTAAAAATTAAAGATTATCTACATGGATTTCTCAATATTTGGTAGAAAAAAAAACAACTAAAATTAGCCTGTAGCATATGCTGTGTATGTGTAAAACACATTCTGAGACAATCTGTTATAATTTCTCTTCTTTACATATTGTTGCTAGAACAATATATGCTGAACTTTAAGGATTGAATTAATTTTGAATTGGGATTGAGTAAAATATTCTTTGAAATTATAGTCAGCAACATGTGTTCAAAGCCTTAGCTTGAGAGTAATGCCCAACACTCAACATAAGTGCCCATCCTATGCTAAATGCTAATTTTATTTTTTTTTCCTACCAAATACTGAGAAGTCAATATAGATAATCTTGTAATTTTCAATCAGCAGCAGTACTGGTGGCTTCCTGA
The DNA here is from genome assembly GCF_902635505.1 of Sarcophilus harrisii. Classification (NCBI taxonomy): domain Eukaryota; kingdom Metazoa; phylum Chordata; class Mammalia; order Dasyuromorphia; family Dasyuridae; genus Sarcophilus; species Sarcophilus harrisii. The sequence goes on along the minus strand of NC_045431.1, from coordinate 225,210,255 downwards.
CTTCTCAGCTCAGAGACAAATAAAAGGACTTGGAAGGTCAGCAGAAAATGTCTGTAGAACCAGAGTGAGAGCCCAGCAAGCAGTTCCAATGCAGCTCATCCCAGACTTAGCCCTGGTCTGGGGCCCCAGTGTCAGTGAGTTGGGACCCTTTCATCATCAGTAGTGCTGAAGCTTCTGGTCCTTTTGGTCCAAGGACACTTAGGGAAGATTGGGAAAGTCATCAGAGAAGGTCTATGGCACCAGGGTGAAATGCAGCATGTAGTCCCAGCACTGACCATTCTAGGACAGCCCCAGGTCCAGCCTCTGACTGACTTCAGCAAGGTGGGACTCTTGCTTTAGCACACTAGGTCTTACATGGACACTTTTTACAAAGTGCTGTAGTCAGATCCCTAGATGGATCTCTGAAAACAGCTGCACAAAACCCTTAAAGCTTGGGACTGTGCATCCTCCACCCTAGAAACAGAACCCTAATTTAACAAAGAATTAAAATAGACTAGGAGAATGAGTACACAACAGAAAGTTTCTTACCATAAAAAGTTATCATGGTGATAAGAAAGATCAAACACATACACACACAGACAGAATGATAACAAAGTCAAAGCTCCTATACATCCATAAATGCCAAGAAAAATAAAAAAAAAAATTATGGGTCAGGTCATGGAGGAAATTGAAAGGGATTGTGAAATTCAAGTAAGAGATATAGAGGAAAAGTTAGGAAAAGAATTGAGAGTAGTGCAAAAGGAAATACAAAGAGCTAATGAGGAGAAGAATGCTTTAAAAAGCAAAATTGCTCATTGGAAAAGGAAGTACAAAAGCTCACTGAGAAAAATAATTTCTTAAAAATTATAACTGAGAAAATGGAAGTTGATGACTTTATGAGAAATCAAGATACAATAAAAAACCAAAAAATGAAAAAAATAGGAAAAATGTAAACTATCTCATTGGGAAAACAACTGATGTGGAAAATAGATCCAGAAGGGATAATGTAAAAATTATTGGTCTATCTCAAGGTTTGAATAAAAAAAGGGCCTGGATATCATTTTTTCAAGAAATTATCATTGAAAACTCTTCTGATATTCTAGAACCCAAAGGTAAAATAGAAATTGAAAGAATCTACCGATTTACCTCCTGAAAAAGATCCCAAAATGAAAAATCCCAGGAACATTATAGCCAAAGTCTGGAACTCATAGGTCAAGAAGAAAATATCTCAAGCATCCAGAAGAAACCAATTCAAATATAGTGGAGTTTCCATCAGGATAACACAATATTTAGCAGCTTATACATTAAAGGATCGAACAGCTTAGAATATGTCATTCCAGAGAATAAGAAAGCTAGGATTAAAAGCAAAAATTACTCACCCAGAAAAACTGAATGTAATCATTCAGAGAAAAAGGTTGTCATTCAATGAAACAGAGGATTTTCAAATATTTGTGATGAAAAGAACAGGGCTGAATGGAAAATTTGATTTTCAAATACAAGATTTTAAAGAAGCATAGGAGCTAACCAGGAATAAGATATCATAAGGGACTTCATAAGGTGTCTGTTTACATTCCTACACGGGAGGATGAAATTTGTAGCTACTTACAACATTCTCATTATTATAGCAGTTAGGAGTATATAGGGACAGAGGGCATAGGTGTCAGTTGAATATAGAGGGATAATATCTTTTTCTAAAAATGATGAAATTAAGGGGTAAGAGAGGAATGTAATGGGAGAAAGGAGAAAGGGAAAGTGAAATGGTACAAATTATCTATAACAAAGAAAGACTCAAGATAAAGCTTTTATAGTAGAGTAGAAGCAGATGAGGATAGAGTGAGTAAGTGAACCTTAATCTGATCAGAATTGGCTCAAATAGGAAATAACATGCATATTCAATAGGGATACTGAAATTTATTTTACCCTGCCAGAAAATAAGAGAGGATGAGATTTGGGAAGGTAGGGAGGGTGGTAAAATATAGGGCATATTGGGGGAAGAAGTGGTGAGTAGCAAAACACTTTTGAGGAGGGAATGGGTGAAAGGAGAGAGAGAGAATAAATGGGGGGGGGGTTGAATAAAATTAGCATCAGTAATTATAAAACAATTTTTAAAGAAACTTTTTTGATGGAATATTATTGTTCTCTGGGAAATAATGAGCAGGATTCCCTTAGGGGAAAAAAACCTGGAAAACACTTCATGAACAAAGTGAAATATAATGTATACAAAGTAATAGCAATGTTGTGGGATGACCAGTTATAAATTACTTTGTTATTCTCAGTAGTACAATCATCCACGACTATTCTGAAGAATTTATAATGAAAAATCCTATGTATACCTAGAGAAGGAACTAAATGTGTCTGATTTTTAAATTAATTTTTTTCAGGATTTTTATTTTCATTTGGGTGAGAGATCTATATTTTCTTTTACAACTTATCTTTTATGGAAACTTTTTGCATAACATTACATGTAATTTCTTAATTGTGGTTGGTGATAAAAGAGAACCTAGAACTCAATAATGTTTAAAAAAACTAATGCAAAAAACTGTTTTTTGGATGTACGTGGTGGGAAATTTTTTTTTTTAAATGTGGGTATTGGTTACAATGACTTTTAATATCTCATACTGTTACAAATCCATGACAAAAATACTTTTTATATGATTTCTAACTCATTGATTCAAATAGACCATAAACTTTTGCAGAGAATTCAGATTTAATATTTATGTGAATTTAAATTTACCTCAAAAATAGTGTTGCATGAGCTATTATTATTATAATGTTTATCTCTACATTTTTAGAGACTATAGAAAATACTGAATAATATACTACTGCTATAACTACTATATGTTGTTATTGTTATTCTTGTCATTCAGTTGTTTTCAGTAATGTTCAATTCTTCATGACCTCATTTTGGCTTTTCTTGACAAAGATATTGAAGTAGTTTGCCATTTCCTCATCCAGTTTATGTTACAGATAAGGAAACTGAGATAAAAAAAGGTTTTAAGTGACTTACTCTGAGTCTTACAACTAATAAATATTTGAGACAAATTTTGAATTCTGGAAGATGAATCATTCTAATTCCAGGCCCAGCACTCTATATATCATGCCACTTAACTGTCCACTTCTATCTGGTATATGTTATAACAAGAGTATCACTTTGTTAATTTTGAAAAATAAGGAAGGTAACCTGAGAGACAAGGATTTGACCATGATCAACTTATAACTAAAACTGGCAATAACCAATAAATCGGGTTTATGATCTCTCAATAAACAAAGATCACGAGGTTGGAGGACTAGCCTTCATATAATTTGGGGAAATATAAGAGAACAAAGAACAGTGTTGATTGGGTAGGTAAAGAAAACAATGTGATTGATTATAAAGTAAACAGAGTCATGAGAGTCAGGACATAATAATTGCTTGGAAATTAAAAATCAGAGACTAGCAACATTGCCTCCTTTCTTCCTGGGTCCAAAAAATATTCAATTTTTGAGTCCACCTATAAGATTAGAGCGAGTGGAACAGACCGGATAAAAACCAGACATAAAAATCAGAAAACTAGGTGGTGTTAAAAATAGTAGATTAGATTCAACAGTATCTACTTGCATACCTCAAGGATAACAGATTTCTTTGAAGCAAGAAAAGGATGGTGATTAAGAGAACTAAATTTCTAAACTTAGCTTATAGATAAAGAGGCAAAGAAATGTTGCTTGAGCAATCATACAAAATGGGATGGTAATATAGCATAATATCAATTATAGAACAAAATCAATTATAAAATGATACAGAATTAATTTAATTTCTTCAACTTTTAGAGGAAATGTTTCATTAAATGGCTTACATTTTGTAAAACACATTTGGGTAATCCATTTTTTTTTCTTTACACGGGAACTCTTCTATTAAGTTGATGTATTATAGAGAAAAGAATGGACTCCAAGGAGTTCAAATTCTATATCAGACATTTGGGAGCTATGTTATAATGGATTAATCACTGACACTATCTGAGCTTCATTTTCCTCATTTGTAATTTGAAAATCATATCTATACTATTTATTTCACAAAGTTATTAGGAGAATACACACTGTGAATGCCTTGAAATTCCATATTATTACTTTTAGGTCTTTTTTTTTTTTTTAACCAAGTCCCATTTTAGAACTGAAGGACCTGTGCCTCAAGAAAACATCTTATATCACACAACTGTTAAGTATCAGGTAATATAATTAAATGAATAGAGATAGATATCTAGTAGATAGAATTATTGCTCTATTTTAGATATACATTAGACATATATAAAATACACACTTATAAAGTTATACCTTGGATGAATAGAAAATAGATCTATCTCTATATAAACACATATACACATATATTATAAAAATCTTTATATTTCATATTTTCTTTATATCTCTACAGAGAGACTATAAGATAGACTATCATCTCTTTCTTGCTGTTTCTCTGTCTCTGTCTCTCTCTCTCACTCTCTGTCTCTCTGTTTCTCTGTCTCTCTGTCTGTCTCTCTTTCTGTGTGTGTGTCTGTATGTCTGTCTGTCTATCTCTTTCTGTCTCACTGTCTCTCCCCTACCTCCCTTACTCCAGCCAGGTGGTGCATCAAATAAGGTAACACATCTAGAGTCAAAAGGATTCATCTTCTTAAATTCAAATAAGACCTCAGACATTTAATTGCTATATAACTCTGGACAAGTCACTTAACCCTACTTTTCTCCGTTCTTCATCTGTAAAATGAATTATAAAAGATAATGGCAAACCACTGTAGTATCTTTGTCAAGAAAATCCCAAATGAGGTCATGAAGAGTTGGACATGTCTTAAAACAATTAAAATTAGAATTCATATATATATTTTTGTCTATAGTTCTTCATTTTACACCATTTGCTGAAGTTATTATTTAGCTGTAAATATTATTTTTCATTATTTTTATAAAATGCACATAAAATCATAGTCCTGTGGAAAGTAGATAACCTTATATTATTTTGGATATAAAGTTCTATAGGTAATAACCCTAGTAGACAAAATTACTGGGTTTTTTGCAGCTGAATAAAACTATTAGGATATAGCCTCATGCTCTCTCTATATTCACTGAATGCATAACTACTACAATTCCAATAAAAGAATCTTTCTCCATAGTTTGACCCTATTCTTGAACTCTATATATATTGGCAGTTTTTCCTTCCATATAGTTTGGGAGATTATGGGGAATTAGAATAGTAATATCTTTGAACTTTTATCTAGGACATAATGGGAAAAGCTCTATCTTTGATAATATCCTGTTCCTAGCATACTTTATTGGTTGCATTCTTCAGATTATTTTGAGTTCTTTGTTATTTGCCTATATTTTGTAAAACAGTCCACTAAATCTGATGAACTTTTTATATACATAATTCTAACCAATTTGGTAAGTTATTAATATCTATCTATCTATGTGTGTGTGAATACATATAGTGTGTAATGATATTCTGTAGTTTCTACCATTTTCTCCTATAATCTACATTAGTTAGCAAACCTAAACTCCTCTTAATAACATGGTGCTAATGATGTTTAATCATTGGGAAGAAGAGAGAAAAAGAGAAGGAAGAGGAGGAAGAAAGGTTGGAGAACGAGTATGATGAGAATGGTGATGATGATGATGAGAATTCTTGATACATTTTAAAATTTAATTTATATTATCTTTTTCCCAACATTTTTGTTAGTCTAGACAATAAAAAAACAGCCAATCAAGTTATGATTTGTAATGTTCTCTGATTTCCAAGGTATAAATAATCACAACAAAAATTTAACAATCAACTCTCTTAATCTGGTTTGAGCCAGCTCCATCACACCATTGTAAATAAGGATAATCTGTCTTTAGTTTCTACTAGTAGTAAACTGTTTCTCAATTGTCATTATAATTCCCTCATTTTCATAAACAAATCCACAAGATTTGACCATCTGTTTGATGCTTCTTTGCTGACATACTTTTGGCTCAATTCCTACTAATGTAGCCCATGGAGGACCTTTGGATTCTGCATTGTGGATATCTGCCAAAAAATAAGCTCCAGGAAGTATCTACAAAATAGAATACTTAGGCGACAGCAAGTAGCATGATTTCCCATGTCATAATGAGAGAGGATATGACTTAGTTAATGGAGAGTTAGGTTCAGAGATTGGGAGACATATTCACCTCTCACCTTTGATGCAAATTTATCACATGAACCTTCTCCCTGATGTGGAAAATTCTGTAAGAATATAAATTGCAATGAAGGTGCCAATTTGTGTTAGTAAAAGAATTCACTTTTCTTAGACTTTTCTATAACAAAATAATCCAGGACCTTCCCTCTTCTTATGGACCTAGCTCATGTCAGTGCTGGAATTAAAATCTCAATGTCCTTTTGGGAGGCAGTTATCATATATTAGAAATAGCAATTTGGAATAGGACTTGGGTCTGAGTCCCTCTGCCTTTTAGTATCTTTATTACCTGGATAAATAACTTAATATCTCAGGGATTCAGTGTACTAGTCTATAAGATGAAGGAGTTGGACTAAATGATATCTAATTATTCTTCCAAATTTAAATCTATTAACCTCTAAATTTGAGAACTTTGTTCAGTATATTTTACCCTCTACAAAACAACCTATTTATTTGTCCTATGCTAGGACTATCTATACCATTCTTTTTCTTTTTTAGGTAAGAGTCACAATTCACACTTAGGCCATTCCATATTCCCATATAGCTCTTTTATTGTCTCTCCCATCTCTTCCTTTCCTGACATTTACTCATAATCCTCACTGCTTTGTCAGCATTCTACTAAAAGCTACATTACCTTTCACATGGACAAGAGCCATCTGTAGAGTTTGTCTTCACTACATGTCTTAGAAATACAGCTGGCTTGATTTTGATTTGAAAACTTGGTATAATTTGGCTTGGAGATCAAAGAGGCAATGTAGACCTAAGTAATAGTACACTTCATTTTTCTAAATGTTACTATTAGATTAATAGTAAGATTAATTTCCCCCATATTAATTTAAGCAATTAACTGCATCCTCCAATTTTTTTCTTTCTTATTCTCTTTTTATTTCTTTATCTCTCCTTTTTGTTTCTTTTTCTCTTGGTGTGTGTTTTTGTACATCTATTTTTAAAATCTAGGTAGATGGATAGACAGAGAATAAGAAGTTAGATAAATCATAGATAGATTTATATCTACTCTTCCTTTTCCAATTCACAAAAGTAATAATCATTAGAGAAAGAATTTGAACACTGATTGTCTGAGTGAGGAGTCAATAATGACGTTTTTAGAAATTGGTCATAGGCTTATGCTAATCATCTTGGCCTCAGATTTTTTGAATATGCACTCAATTTGCTAACTGAGCTAAACAACTCTTCTAGCCCAAGCACTCCCTGTGCTCTCCTGCCTCATCCTTAGGATTCCCACAAAGTATGGAATGTCCTCCTTTTTCCTTTTCATTTGTTGAATTACTGCCTGGGATTTAGAAACTAACTCAAATACTAGTCTCTCCAGGAGGTACTATTCCCTTTTTCCCTAGAGATTAAAAAAAGATGATCCTCAGATATCACATCACATCTTGTACCTTTTGTACCTCTCTAATATATTCATCATGTAATATTATGAATTTTATTTAGTCTGTACTTTAGACATTTCCCTATTTGGACGTAAGTTCCACTAGGGAAGACCTTATTACAACTTTCTGACTATGACTCACATACAGAAAACACCTAATAAATGTTTATATTATATATATATATATAGAGAGAGAGAGAGAGAGAGAGAATTATATATATTTATATATTGAATTTGATGCAAGTGTTAATATTAAGATTTGAACTGGGAAATGATTTGTTAAGCTAGTGTATATTACGTGGTAGTTGAATTGTCATTTCCTAGACTCTATAAGAGATGATCAGGCTCTCTACTTTTAGTTTATAAGAAATATCCTGCATGACCCACTCATTTTGATAAATACCTTTCAGATAACTTATGGTAGTGTTTACCCCACCTCACCTTTCAGAATATATTAGAACTCTTCTATCAGGTTCCCAGAAAGAAAATCACAATGAATCAATTAGACTTTTTTTTGGTAAATAGAGATGAATAAAATGTCTTATCTATGGGTTCCAAATGCACAACACGACACGAATTGGAAAGAAGGATAGAATCATCACATCTTGGCTCCAATTCCCTGTATTGCTGGCTGCTGTGAAAGGAGTATGTTTTCAGCAGGAAGAAATTGACAGGAATGCATGCGCTGTGTTGGCAAGCAGCGCTGAATTTGGCCTTTTCCAGTTGGTGCACAAGGATGATGACAGGCCAAAAATAAAGCACCCACCTCCCCCAACCTCCCACCTTTGTCTCAAAGCCAAAAGACATGCACTGAGGATTGAAACAAAACTTGGAGAAGAAAGGAAACTCTGACAAAAGGGGTGCTCAAAGCTGACAAAGAGAAAGCTATTTTAAAAGATTAGGGGTAGGAGGTTAGCTGGTGATGGCTGAGAGATGGAAGGATGACCCAGAGCCTGACAGGTGGAATGTAAGGTTGGAGAATAAGGAGGAGGTTAGCTCAGAAGAGAAATGATAGATGATTAGATCAGAGACCTTATGAGGGCTGGAAAGTTTTTTAAGAGGCTATGGGTCAAATGGTTAGCTGGCAGAATGAGGGGGTGCCGGATAACCCAGAGACTTGGGTCACCTGGTCTTGAGTGACTTCACTGACTATTTCTTCTCATTGCCTCACCAAGGCCATCATTCTCATACCCTCCCGACAAAATCTGTGCTCTGCCCCTGAAATCCTGGCATCTAGTATGGACAGTTTATCCTATTATGTCTGGAAGGAGACCTCAAAATTACTTCGTAGACATTTCCACACAATGTGGTCCAATCTCTTTGCTACTGCTTCCCAATTGCTTATAATATGTTATCCACCTTCATTAAGATAAGCTTGTTGAGAAAAAAAGAACTGTCTTACTTATATCGAGAGAGAGAGAAAGGAAGAGAGAAAGAGACAGAGAAAAGAAAAGGAAAGGAAAGGAAAGAAGAAAAAGAAAAGAAGAGAAGAGAGGGAGGGAGAGAGAGAGAGAAGCAGGGAGGGAGAGGAAACAAGAGAGGAGACAGAGAGGAAGAGAGAGAAAGAGACAGAGATGGAGAGACAGAGAGAGAGACAGAGACAGAGAGAGACAGAGACAGAGAGAGAGAAAGAGACAGAGAGAGAGAGACAGAGAGAGAGAGAGAGAGAGAGAGAGAGAGAGAAGAGAGAGAGAGAGAGATCCCATATCTCATCCAAAAGAAAATTTCCCAATGTATCTAGCATCATGATTTAGAACATCTTTGAGGTTCTCTACATGTCTATTTCTTTATAGAGTCTATTCCTACAGAGACCTCTTCCTCAGAAAGAATTTAAACCATATTTTCTTTGTCTCAAAGTCAGGAGAAAGAAAACCAGAACATCTTTCATCCCAAACTAGTGCCAGCTCTGACCCTCATGCAGAAGAGGAGCATTCAGTAATCAAGCTACACCGAGGAGGAAAATGCCACACAAAGGAACTTTGAACAGCAAGTTTCATGTGTATAGGATTTAACATTTTGAAAAGCAGTTTAAACATATTATTGTATTTGATTCTTAAAAACAATCCTATTAAGTAGATTATTCTACTTATTAATATTATTATTATTAATTAATGATTAAGTATTATTATTCCCATTTTATAGATAAGGAACTGAGGGTGAGAGAAGTCATTTGGCAAGAAAAGTGAAAAAGAAAAAAAAAGGAAAGCAAGTCTCCAGTCTTTATACTAGGCTTTGTGTTTAGGAAATGATCAAATGACTTCCTGTCTATAACACAAAGCTTATAGTTCTGTGTGTGTGGTGGAAAAGTTCCTAGTCTGGGGTCAGGAGAATAAATTGTAATTCCAGCCCTATTATTAAAGTGTTGAATGCTTTCATTTTTTCATTAATTAAATTAGGATGAGAAATCCAGTGGTTGATTGGGGAACTTGGTAGTATATTTTATAATATCTAATTTCTTTATCAAATCTAAGATGATAGGATGCATACTGAGATATTAGAAAAGTAAAATAAAATTCAATAAGTTTGGTTCACACAATCAAGATTCCCAATAATTTGCTTCCACCATATTTCCACTCAAATGGAGAAGATGAGTCTGTAAATGGATATATAAATATATATCTTTATATAAATAAAAAGATATGAGTCTATCTTTGGTAACAGTAGTGAAGGATCTTGTGATTGCATTAACGTGAGAATCAACATAAGAAAAGACAGCCACAATAAATGAAGACCACATCAAAAGTGCATATTGATTGTTTACTACAAGCATGATAAATGATCCTCAAACTGTGGCCCACAGGCCAGATACAGCAGCTGAGGATGTTTATCCCCCTCACCCAGGGCTATGAAGTTTCTTTATTTAAAGACCCACAAAACAAAGTTTTTGTTTTTACTATAGTCCGGCCCTCCAACAGTCTGAGGGACAGTGAACTGGCCCCCTATTTTAAAAGTTTGAGGATCCCTAGATGATACAAAAAAGTCTTCTTTTTTGTTTCCTTTTTTTGGACTTTTCATGCCAAATAACTTCTCTCATCCTCTGTTCCTTATTTGTAAAATGGGGATAATGACATCTAATTAGTGGGATTATTTTTGAGGATCAAATGCAATGCTATATGTGAATGTTTTTGCAAACTTTTAAGTATTATATACATGGAACTTTCTGTAAAAAGTTCATTTGTATGGCACTTTCTTCATTGGTGTAGCTTGATTATTCAATGCTCCCCACTTGTATGAGGTACACAGCTGGCAATCAATTTAGGAAAAGAAAATACTATCATACAAAGACAGCTAATCATCAAATACAGCTTATTAAAAGGGCTTGGAATGATTAATAAACACAATACATTCTCATCAAAGGATTGAGAGTCCTCTTTTAAACCTGTATAACATTAGGGGGAATATTTCCCAGAGGAAAGGGGAAAAAGAAAGTAGATAAGAATTACTATAGAACATGAATATGAGAAACAGAATGAGTAAATAAACGTGAATCCAGAAGAATGTGTAAAGCAATAGTCATTTAGAGGAAGGCCTTTTGTGAGCAGAAGTTTTGTGTAGAGGAGTAACAGCCAATTAGATTTAACAGAGAAATACTAGTTTGCATAGGGCCTGGAATGCCAGCCTAGGAAGGTTAGATTATCTGACATAAAATGGAACCACTGAAGGTTTATAAATGTGAGGATAATATGATCAGGCTGGTTTTTTTAGGATGATTAATTTGGCACTGGTGTATAGGATAGCTGGGAGTATACACATTATTTTTGTTTACCTTAATTTTGTCATATTGAATATTCAACAAACTTTAATTAAGTGCTCACTGTGAGCAAAGCACCATGCCAGGGGCTAAAGAAAATATTGTATCCAATATCAAGTTTATTGGATTTTTTTTCTTTTATATTGAAATTTTAATTAAAGAAATGTTTGTTGTAACGGTAATTTTGTTCAGGAGATGAGTATCTAGGTTGATTGAGCAGATGTAAAGAACCTGAAAAGAACTTTAACAAACTCTTTACAAACAAGGAAACTTAGACAAAAAAGATTCAGTACTTAGTACCATAAAAGTGGAATTGGAAAAACATTGAAAATTATCTAGACCAAAATATGCCCTTTCAATTTGAGGAAAAACAGAGAAATAGAAATTGGCTGTGGTTATACAAGTAGCAAATAGTGCAGCGAGATCTTTCAACCCAGGACTTATGACTGCAGATGCATTAATTTTTTTTTCCATTGCATTGTGACTTGCCTGATGCCAGTCGATTAATTTACAAGTATTTATTAAGGACCTAGCATTTGCTTGGCACTGTGTTAGGTATTAGGGATATAAAGACTGAGATGAAAATAATCTGTGGCTTCAAAGAGCTTACATCCTAAGTGAGCAAGCAACACAGATTTGTTGTAATATATATGTATATATATATATGTATATATATATTATACATATATATATAATATATGTGTATATTATACATATATATGCACAGATATATTTATGATATATGTATATTATTTATTACATATGTGTATATATTATATATTTTATTTTATAACATATATGTATATTATATTGAGATGTTTACATATATGTATATATATACTTGTGTATATAAAAACAGAATCAGAGAAAGATAGAGGTACAGAGACAAAGATAGAGAAGATATATGGATATATAGATATGAATATAGACTATATATATATATATGAGTATGATGTAAAATCTGTGTGTGTATGTGTAGGGGGAGGGCAATTACTAATAGTGGTCAGTATTAGGGAAAAATCCTCATCTAGGATGTGGAGCTTAAATAGAAGGAAACTAGGAGCTCTAGAAGGTAGGAAGAGGACTCTAAACATGAATAAATCCTGTTCAAAGACATGAAGACATGAGAGCCTGCCTGGGCATGTCGGGTTGGACTGGACTATAGAGTGTGTAAAAGGGGGAGAGAAGTGTCTATTATATTACAGGCAGTGTTTTACTATCTTCATTAATCTCCATAATAATTCTGATAAATAATATCCTCATTTAATAATTGAGGAAAACAGATATCAAATGAATTTCCCAGGGTCACATAATTAATGTCTGAGGTTGCAGACAAAGTAAGTAATATATAATAAGACTAGAAAGATTAATCAATGTGAAAAAAGTAGATTATCAATGGCTTGAAATGTCTCAAAAAGGAGTTGCTGTTCCATATTAATGAATTTAGGAAGCACTGGAGTTTACACAGGAGAGAAAAGAAAAATTTACACCTATGCTTTAGGGAACTTAAGTCAACTCAAATTAACAGACATTTATTAAGTTGCTATAGGTTCCAGGTACTGTGAGGAGTCAGCAAGAATAAATGTTATCATTTGAACATAGGTACCCTGACTCTAAGTCAAATAATCTTTCAACCTTATGAAAATTCTACCTTTTCAAATTCTGCTTCTGTGAAGAGTGATGGACCAGAAATGACCGGAATATCTTTTATACCTATGTTTCTCCTTTAATCACAAAAAATTCATTTTTTTTCTCTCAAAAACAATGACCCTTTGCCCTCTTCCCCTCTCTTCCTTTATCCCTCCCTTCCTTCCTCTCTCCTTTCCTTCCTTCCTTCCTTCCTTCCTCCCTCCCTCCCTCCCTCCCTCCCTCCCTTCCTTCCTTCCTTCCTTCCTTCCTTCCTTCCTTCCTTCCTTCCTTCCTTCCTTCCTTCCTTCCTTCCTTCCTTCCTTCCTCTCCCCACTTCTTCCTCTTCTATTCCTCTTTCCTTCCTTCCTTCCTCTCCCCACTTCTTTCTCTTCTATTCCTCTCTCCCTTCCTCCTTGATCTCTTTTTTTTCTCCTTTTCCCTTGTCACTTATCAGCCATTGAAGTAATTTGTATCTTCCATCACTTAAAATAAAGAATGAGCAATTAATGTACATTTGAGGGTAAGAGAAGGATAGAATCACATGCTACTATAGCAACAAAATATTTACTGCACTGATTAAATTCTATTATCTAGAACCTTATTCCAGGTTGAATGCAAGTATTTTCTTTATGACACATTTAGAAGCACTTGTCACTGAAAACACTTTATAAATCCACAGGTCTTTGGAAATAACTTCTTGGACACATTTCAAGTATCATTTAGCTTTTCAAAAGAGCTTATTTAGCATATTGTCCTACCACTCCTTGAAAGACTGCCAGCCTCACCACATTCAATTTTCACACAAAGAAAATTCTTAAAAAAATAAATTCCTCCTTTTTCATTAACACATATCAAAAGGTGCTTTACAGCTACATAGGAGAAAATGCATTAGAAACAATATTCACATACACAGACCCTAAATTAAGCAGGATTTCTAGAGTCATTCACATCTAGAGGGGTGGATAATTACCTTTCCATTGTGACAAATTCTGCAGGGCATTGCAAAGACTACTGGAGGCTATATTTGGTGTCAAGAAGACATGGGTTCAAATCTCTTATTAAAAATTTATTAAATGTGTTATCCTGGACAAGCTACTTAAGCTCAGAGCATATAGGTATATGAGCTTCTGAAGGGAAAGTACTACTTTCGTTTTCCTTAGTAGTACTTAGTAGAGAACTTGATATATAGAAAACCCTTAATAAGTACTTGTTTACTCATTGATTCTAAGGTATAAATTAGAGATAAACTACCAATCTTCATCATTTGTAGGAGTTTCTTTATGAGCAGTTTCTTACTATGAAAAATCACAGATTTGGACCCAACCCAAACCAAGTGCTTTTAGTTATTGGATTGAAGAAACAAATTATATCTTAGATTAGGAATCAAAAAACATACTAAGATTGAAAGGATAACTTGCATACTAAATGTAGAAGACTGAATCAGAGAAATGATAGAACCTATTTATAGTTCAAAAGATGTAGAATGGAAAATTGAATAATTCATTATAATCAAGTTGAAATTGTTTAGTTCTGTACAATTATTCTGGGGTCTCCCAATCTTACTCATTTCTCTGAGATCTGCTTTGCTTGTATTAATATGAAAATCCATGAAGAGAAACATCAGCAATATTTTCTCAAGCAGCAGTATGGCTTGGTAGAAAGGCTGGGTTCAAATCCCATCTTGGATAGTCACTAGCTAATAGTATGACCAAAAAATGTGCCTTCATTCATTCAACTGTCAGAAAACTTTGAATAGGAGTTGTGATCTGACTTTATGAAGTTCCTAAATTGATACAATCCTACTTTCTTGATATGCTGACGTATTTTTGATCCCAGGAAATACAATACAATGGATTTTAAGTAGTGTTTTTAGAGTTGCAAGGGATCTTTGAGGTTATCTAGTCGAACTTACTCATTGCACAAGTGAGGAGCTAACAGAGACTCAAAAAGGTTATGACTTGACCAAATTCATTCAGCAAAAGTCATAGAAGGAGGATTCAAGTTCTAGTTTTTAGTGTCTCCTAGAAGAGAGCTAGAATGTGAAGGAAAAGTTTAATTCAAGACTCTCTCTCTCTCTCTCTCTCTCTCTCTCTCTCTCTCTCTATATATATATATATATATAGATATATAGATATATAGATAGATAGATATATAGATAGATAGATATAGATATAGATATAAATATATATAGATATATATAAATATATGTATTTAACTTTATTTATTTATTTTTGCTGAGGCAATTGGGGTTAAGTGACTTGCTCACAGAGTTAGGAAGTGTTAAGTGTTTGAGGTCAGATTTAAACTCAGGTTCTCCTGACTTCAGGGCTGGTGCTCTATCCACTGCACCACCTAGCTGCCCCAGGATTAAATATTTTTCAAGTTGAACTGTTAGTTTCTCCAGGAAGTTTTCCTATATCTCCTTTCATTCCTATACTACATCCCTTCAAATGGAAATGCCTTCTTTTCCCAACTTCTTCTAGCACTTTATTTTATGACTCTCTAACATACTTAACATGAAATAGTGTACTTTAGAGGTATGTGTTATCATCTTTTCTTCCTATAAGACTATAAGTTTTTGAGTAGAGGATCTGTGATTTACATAAATATTGTGCCTCTCTCTACAGCTTGCCTAGTATTCAGCACTTAGTAGATGTTTCATGCATGGATTTTTAAATATTATTAAATAACACATTATGTTATTTATCTGCTCTTTGCAAGTTCTCTACCCTTAAATTTAATGTAATTAAATCCTGCCAATTCTTATTGAATGCCAACTATGTGCAAGGTCTTATGTTTCACTTAAAATTAAATCTTTGCCTAATTTTATTTTGGTTAATTAACTACTGCTGGCTCAATTTTAGGTTACCATTTTAATTACTTGTGTCCTAGAGTGACATTGAATGTTCTGCTTTTCTATTGCATGCCCTCTATACTGTTTCACTCTCAAGAAAAATTTCTTGAAAATACCTAAATCAGTATTCAGCTTGAGGAACAGAGGAGTCTAGGGTTCTAACATTGATAGAATCAAAGAAGGATTGGAAGGAAGATTTGAAATCCATCCAGTTCTACCACAATTAAGTAATTGTACTTAGATGATTTTGAGGAATTGTAGTCTGGAGAAATTCATTGTTGTCTTGAAGTATCTGAAGTCCATGGTGGGCTTCAAATATCACATGAGGCGATTATAATCTGTGACTCAAGACAAGTGGCTTCAATTTTCCTTCCCTCAGTTTGGTCATTGGCAAAATGAAGTGATTGAATTTTAAAACTGAGGGTAGGTGATATGGCCTTCCAATATGGTGGACACCTGGAGGTTCCCTGATTCACTACACCCTAACCAATTGAACAAACTCATTTCTTATGGAGAAGACTGGGATGATGGTGAGGGAGATATCTGTTAATAAAACCAGGCACTAATGTACTTTTGCTGCAAATCTTTGCTAGGTTAAGACTAAGAAAACCTTTTTTTTTCATTATTATTATTACCTTGTGTTGTCTTGACATTAAATCTCAAATATTAGGGATCTGAGATCAGATCTGCAACTAATAATGATAAGAAAATAGTTCAATAAATAATGAAAGCAAGTTCTTTCAACTGGGAAAGAAAATTAGTATACAGTGGTTAGAAAATCAGACTTGAAAGGGAACTTGCAAGTCACATTCAGTGCTTGGTTTTTAGGGGTCCTGGGCCCTTTTCATTTTAGCAAAAATGGCTAGGTTTGGTTCTCCCCACATGGCATATGAAAGGGAAGATAGCATGTATGTTATTCTGCATCTTCTTTGAGTAAAATGGTTCATCCCTTGTGGCTGAAGGGCAGGGAAGAACAAAAACATGCAGTGAGAATGTAAGGAAGAAGAAACCCTGGAAAGTATTCAAGACAAGGGAGATTGGGAGTTTATTTATGAGACAGAGGAGGAAAGGGATATAGCAAATAGCTTATAGCCCCTTATTGCCATAGCCACCTAGAACATCAAATTATTTTCTTCCTTCCTTCCTTCCTTCCTTCCTTCCTTCCTTCCTTCCTTCCTTCCTTCCTTCCTTCCTTCCTTCCTTCCTTCCTTCCTTCCTTCCTTTCTCTTTCTTTCTTTCTTTCTTTCTTTCTTTCTTTCTTTCTTTCTTTCTTTCTTTCTTTCTTTCTTTCTTTCTTTCTTTTTTCTTTCTTTCTTTTGATTTTATTAAAGATTTTTATTTTCAAAACATATGCATGGGTAATTTTTCAACATTAACCCTTGCAAAACCTTGCCCAAATACCAGATTGTCCAATATATGTTAAACGTGGTAAAATATATATCTTAAATTCAATATATGACTACATATTTATACAATTATTTTACTACACAAAAATAATCAAATCAAATGGGAAAAATAAATGAGAAAAAAAATAAAATGTAAGCAAACAACAACAAAAAGAGGAAAATGCTATTTTGTAAACCAGACTCAGTTCCCACAGGCCTCTTTCTGGGTGCACATGGCTCTTCCTCACAAGATCACTGGAACTGGTATGAATCATCTCATTGTTGAAGAGAGTCATGTCCATCAGAATTGATCATCTTATAATTTTGTTGCTGCTGTGTACAATGATCTCCTGGTTCTATTCACTTCACTTAGTATCAATTCATGTAGGTCTCTCCAGGTTTCTCTAAAATCATCCTGCTGATCTTTTCTTAGAGAACAATAATATTCCATAACATTCATATATCATAACTGATTCAGCCATTCTCCAACTCAGTTTCCAGTTTCTTGCCACTACAAACAGGGCTGCCACAAACATTTGAACATCAAACGATTGTTTTCAGCATAAGTTTTGTTAATTTTCTTTTATATTGCTAACAATACATTTATTTAATTTTTGTATGTTCAACTTTATTTCTGGAGGCAAATATCAGTTATTTCTTAGCATAATCCTTGATCATGATGAACTTCAAATGTGACTGTTGGGACAAAAAAAAGCTCAGAAACTGGTCATATGTCCCTATTATACATGGATTAAGAAGATTCAGAATTGGATGGGGCATTCATAACTATGTAGCTCAAACCTTTCATTTTATGCAATAATAAACTGAGTTCATAAGAAGGGAAATGATGAACCAAGACCATACAAGTAATAAGTAGTTGAGTTAGGGTTCACAGAATATTTTATTTTCTATTTCTATGCTATTGTAGAAATCATTCTCCATGTTTGAAATGCCCTATTTCCTCAGTCATGTCTCTTCAAATTTCTAGCTCATTGTTAACTCAGCTCTAATATCATTTAATAGGGAACCTAGGTGATACACTGGATAGAGCATCAGACTTGAAATCAGGAGGACTTAAGTTCAAATATGGTCTTGGACACTTAACACTTCCTAGATGTGTGACCCTGGGCAAGTCGCTTAACCTCAACTTATCAAAAATAAACCGGTACTTTTCTGATCTCCCTCTACCCTCCAGAAGTCACTTGTATAGGTTACAGATAGAAAATGGTCATGTTTTATTTTTAATTTAGAGAAATCCCACATGTGGAAACTCTCTTTAACAATATAGGTTGGCACCTTCTCTGAAAATAGTAAAATGTGTCTTTCCCTCTGATGTGTTAAGTACCTTGTCCAAGGACATCCAGCCATTAGGTGTCCAAAGAGGCATTGTAACAGGGGATTTTTTGATTTTGAGATTGACTGGATATATATATGCCATGTTGCCTCTACTTTGTGTCATGCTTTGAAAATTAAAAAAAATCATCTATATATGGTTTGTAATCCCTTCCTTTTCCAACACTCTACAATAGAAACATAAGACTCTTGAAGAAAAAGGTTATTTTTTATATTTCAATTTCTTACACCTGACACATTATTTTATTAAAACTAGACTCATGAATTTATCAGCATAGGGAACTCCTGGCAAGGGAATTTAATCCACCATAGAAAGCTAATATTTCAAATGCATAAAATTAAGGAAGTTCTTATATTCCAAAATATGAATCAACTGGTTTGCTCCATTGTAATCCAGATTCAATTAGTGAACTTTTGCTTTCAGGTAAACATATGCATGATTTCTAGAGCTCTAATTTTGAGAAAAAAATGCATTATATTCTCATTCTTATAGCACAATGAAGAAAACATTAGAAAATCATCCCTGCATTTGAAAATTGGAGCAATTAGATTTAGATGCTCTTTGTTCATTTATTTGTGCACTTTTGGGAAAAGAATCCCTGTCTAATTTGCTTCTCAGGTGGTTATTCTAAGTGGAACTTTCTTTCCCCACCTCTTATTAGAAGTCTTTGAGGAACAGCCTAAGCCAGAGAAAAATGTAAGATGAAAAGACATGAAGAGAGAAAGTGACTCATTGAACCCCAGTTCTTCCATTTAAAGACATAATGAAAAATGAATCTAATGTTTTATATTTTGGAAAAGCATGAAGATATGATGGAGGGATGAACTGCAAATAAGGTGATCCAGTAAAACCAAGAACAAAAGGGAGCAGAGCAGTCTCAATTCATAAATAACAGGATGGAAGAAGTGGGAGAGAGATTGCAGTAAATATGACAAAAAGTAACCCCAGACAGCTGAGCTACAAGGTTTGAAGAAGATGGAAAGATTCAAATTTAGATTTAATGTATGATTGGAAATAACTCAGCGTGGAATGGGATACAGCCTTGAGCATGAGTGTTCTCTGTCGCTAGAATTCTTTAAAATAAGGTTTTGAAATCATTTGCCAGATAAATTATAAAAGTGATATTTGTGTAAGTAGGAATAGGACTAGAGGACAACTGAGGTCCTTTGGAATTTTGAAATTGTTTGATTCCATGTATTATAATTGTATGACTCTAATGAGGGGAACCTAGAATCACTAAATTTTCATTTATGGGCATTGTGGGAATTTAGGTTTACTTTGGGACCCAGCTCTGAATTGAATTCAATTCCTTTTCTATTCAATTATGAGTCTAGTCCAATTGCTGTATATTGTAAAAACTTATTCAATTATGGGAATTTTGACTAAAAGTTATCATGTTGTTTGAAATTAGTCCAACATGACTGGATGAACTCTCTCTAGCTACTGCTCTGAACTTCTTAGCTAAGACTCTAGGTTACACTGACCAGAAACCTAGTCAAATACAAAAGTTATGACTCAAGGAGTTTTCTTGCAATTATACATTTCCAGAAATCCATATGTCTTATTTGAAAATTGCCCCTGTACTGATTAATATATTATTGTTTTCATGTTCCTTTGGTTGACTACACTTTGGAGAATAGTACACCTCTCTTTTTCTGATTTCAGGGAATTGCATCTCTATTTGTTATCTCCCTCCTAAGTGAAAAATTTTCTCTAGTTTGAAATCAGATTACCTGTATTTGTATCCTGGTTAATTTTTTAAATTAATTTATCAATTTGATTACTAATTTTTAATACAGTAAAATATTTTCCCCCACCTTTGGGGGAATCCCAAGTTGAGCAAGGCACAGTCCAGATTTGTTATTCAATTAGCCTATATTGTTTAATAAATTAATGTGCCCAGAAGCTCAGATATTTGTTTCAGATTCCACTTGTCACATGCTTGTATGTGTGAGGTATAAAAATGAGTGATAGAGAAGAATTTCACTGAACAGTGTATGAATTAGTCCAAGAAACAAAGATATTTTCCAAGCATGCTATTTGTTGTAATTGTTACATGATGATAAAAAGTAGCAGTCCAATTAAAATTAAAATGTTAAATTAAAATTAAAATTTAAAGTATGTTGATTAATACCTCATTTTCCATTCAGTGAGAAATTTTATGTATTATCTAATAAAGTCTTATAAGCCAAATCAACTTTTATTTTAATACTCAGTGACTTCAAATGTATAGGGAAAAACTGAAAAACTTGTAATAGAAAATATAGTTCAGTATTTAGGGAATTTTTTAAAAATCTCATGTTTATGTAGAATTTGTTCATTTGTTTATTAACTAATTCAGTAAGCAATTAGTAAATATCCAGTATCTTCTAGTCACTAAGGATATAAGTTTTACAAAGCACATCAGACACATGATCTCATTAAATCCTCACTAAAATCTGTAAGATAAATGCAAATATATGTCCATGTCAAAGATGTAGAAACTGAACTCAAGAAAGATTAAGATATTTACCAGTTATATCACTGGTAAATATTTAAGCCTAGATTGAAACAAAGGTTTTTCTAAATTTAAGTAGAGCCCTCATTTATTATGATTAATTGAGTAAGACAGAAACATGAGCATTATTGTTGATGATTTATAAAGAGAGAAGAGATTGTTATTCATGGAAAATGAGGAATAGGTTTAAGATTCAGGAAAAGCTATGTGATGGCAATTAATAGAGTCGAAAAATTCTATGAACTTTAGCTTATCTACCCTTTAAAACAATAACTACTTGTGAATTTTTTCTTATGGAAACAGATATACTAATATATCTAAAACATTGAATTCTATAGGAAAAATACAATATATTATGACAAATTAATCATTTGGTATGTAAAAACAGATAATTTTACTTTGTATTTCCATAAAATTTCATATTACAAAATATAACATTAGCAAATATATCTGTTTATCATTTTAGTATAATTTCTGATATTTATATGCTAATATTCCATACTAACTTTGAGCCACATTTATCTTAACATCATGACAATGCTATGGTAACCAATTTCATCTTGGAAATACAGACATCTCAGATAGATATTTTGAATTGAAATATTCATGAAGGCGTCCAGAAATATTTAAAAGATTTTACATAAAACATATAAAAGAAAATTCTTTCCCCCTAGAGTGGATTTCCATTCTTTCACTGCTTTCATTTACCACTTCTATGATCTTAGAAAATGTCCCGGTCCGAAGTTCTTTCTTTCATACAAAGAGATTAGACTAGCTGGTCTGTAAAATCACTTTTCACTCTTCCAGATCAATAATCCCATGATTTAAAATTAAATTGATTCCTTGTACAGATATTTATCTGATTACACTCAGAGGTTATAATCCTTTTTATGCCGATCAAGAGGGAAATAGGAGTTGATTTTATTTTCTTTTTTCCCATACATTTCCATTTTAATTGTCAAATAAAACTATTAAAAATCAAGCAGAACTTGAAACTATATTATAAAATGGCAGTAATCAGATCCATTTGGTACTGGCTAAGAAAAGAGTGCTGGATCAGTGGAATAGATTAGATACATACACCACAATAATCAAGAACTATAGCAATCTAGTATTGGGTAAACCCCCATCTCTAGCTTCTGGAATTGGAGTTCACTATTTGACAAAAATTGCTGGGAAAACTGGAAAATGATATATCAGAAATTCAGCATAGATCTACATCTCACACACCATATCAAAATAAGGTAAAAATGGGAAGACAATTTGCGCATAAAGGAGGATACCATAAAAAAAGTATGAAAGCAAGAAATAATTTACCTATCAGATCTTTGGAGAAGGAAGGAATTTATGACCAAAGAAGAATTAGAGCATATTATAAAAGGCAAAATGGACAATTTTGATTATATTACATAAAAAAAAAATTTGCACAAAACAAAACAAATACAAACAAAATTATAGGGGAAGCACAAAGCTGGAAAAAATGTAAACAGACAATATTTCTGATAAAGGTCTCATTTCTAAAATATATTTTAAAAACTGCATCAAAGTTATAAGAACACAAGTCTTTTACCAAGTGATAAATAACCAATTTTTTCAGATGATGAAATTAAAACCATTTATAGTTATATGAAAAAAAATGTTTGGAATTCCTTTTGATTAGAGAAATGCAAATTAAAACAACTCTGAGGAACTACCTCACATCTCTCAGATTGGCTAAGAAGACAAGAAAAATTAGTGATGAATATTGGAGGGGATGTGGGAAAACTGGGACACTGATCTTGGTTGGTGGAATTGTGAAATGACCCATCCATTCTGGAAAGTAATCTGAAACTATGCCTAAAGGGCTATAAAATTATCCATACCCTTTGCAGTGCTATTACAGTGCCATTACATGGGCCTGTATCCCAAGGAATCATAAGGAGGGAAAAGGATCCACGTGTGCAAAAATGTTTGTAACAGCTCCTTTTGTTGTAGTAAAGAATTGGAAAAGGAATGGCTGCCCATCAATTGGGGAATGGCTGAATAAGTTATGGTACATGAAAGTAATGGAATATTATTGTTCTTTTAAAAAATGATGAACAGCCCGATTATAGAAAGGTCTAAAAGATTTATATGAACTGATGATGAGTGAAACAAGCAGAACTAGGAATACATTGTACACAATAACAACAAGAATGTGCGACAATTAACTTTGAAAGGCTTGCTTCTTCTCAGTGGTTTAGTGATCCAAAGGAATCCCAATAGACTTGCCATTTGCATCCAGAAAAAAACTAAGGAGACTGAAAGTAAATCAACATATACTATGTTCACTTCTTTTTCTTTTTCTCTCTTTCATGGTTTTTCTCTTTTGCTCTGACTTTTCTCTCCAAACATGATTCATAAAGCAATGTGTATTCTAAATAAACTTACTACAATTAAAAATAAATAAAGCAGAATTCACACTTTTTGATGAAATTCCATTATTTATTTTAAAAATATATACAAATCAGAATAGGGAAAACTGTTATTTACATAGTAGAAAGTAAGTGGGGATTCAATATAAGACAATTTGCATTGTAAGAAAACCTACACAATAAATACAATTCACTGCTTTTAAAGCTGCCCAATTTTTCTTTATTTCCTTGTAAGCTTATTGTTTGTACTCTGCTATGCACTTCTTACTTCATTTTACCCCTTTCCCTCTCCCAACTCACCCCATTCTTAATGTAAAGAAGGCTACAATTAAACAGGGATATATATATATATATATATATATGTTTATAAGATGCATGTTTATAGTCACAAATATATACAAGATCACACTCTGCTTATTTCTCCAATTATGTGCTTCTCTGAAGGTTGACAGATTTTTCCTGCATAAATCCAAGTTCAACATATATTACTTTGGTTATTTAGATCTGACTTTATTTATATTAAAGTTGTTTAATGTTTATGTATCTCTTTTGGCAGCTATATTCTCAAATATTTTATATTGACTAGTTTTGCTTTATTAATGTTCTCAAACAATATTAAATGATATGGATGACACATAATGTAATTTCCCTATTTGTTCTTTTGATTAGATCTATTTTAGCTTTAACTTTATCCAGATCATGATTACTATCCCTGCTTTTTTTTTACATAATTAATTCTACTGCTAACTTTTATTTTATTTTTGTGTATCTCTCTCATTTTATAGTATTTCCTGAAAACAACATACTGTTGTATTTAAATTATTAATCAGCTATCAGTTTCCATTTTAAGGGTAAATTAATTCCATTAATATTCTAAGCTATAATTGCTTGTTGTGTGTTTTTCTCCCTCCTATTTTCATAATTATCATTCTCACCCTAATCCTATTCTTCTTTGTTTCTCTGCTTTCCTTTTCTACTCATTACCTTACTATGCTATTTCTTAACCTATTCACCTCTCCAAGAGTCCCTTCCTTATCCTCTTGCCCCAACCTATCTCTTTACCTTATTTCTTTCTGAATTTAGAACACCTTTGTACTCTTCTATAAACACTTATTGTTCCCTCTGTAACTCCATTCACAGTTAGAGTAAGTTTCCATCACTACCTGCCTTTCCCTACTAGCTTCTTCTGTGTTTTTTTAATGCCTTATTTGGATGAGACAACAGCTTAAAACCATAGCCATCATCTCTGCCCTGGGACTGAAATCAGGAGCTTTATTCTCAAGCAAGTGCCCACATCTAGCAGCAGCTGCTGATGATCTCAGTAAACATGGGCTAGCTCCTTCTCCCCTACAGACACAGCCTGGAAGACATCTGGTTAAGGCAGTTGTGTTTGCCATCCCATTCCAACGATGGAAGATCCTTCAGTCTTCTGATACTCAGCCATCAGACCCAGACACTGTTCTTGACAAATCAGTTTTAAAATCTGGGTTGCCTGGGAATTCCAGCTGCCTCCTGAGCTTTGGGATTGTTAATTCTGCAGAGCTTGTCTGGAGATATTTGCACTTCTCTCAGAACTGTCCCCAGAGGTAATCCCAAACCATCTTTCTCTTCGTTTATCACCTGTACTTCTCTAGACTTTAGCCCAATCATAATTATGCCTTCATAGACCTACTTTGCCTTTTCCAGCTTCCTTTTGTATGCTGTCTTTCCCCATTGGGCTATGGGTTCTTTGAGTATAGGGATGATGATATATGAGAGATTCTTTATCTCAAGGCTCTTAAATTTGGGGACGTGGGATCTTTCCAGTGAGATCTGACAGGAGGTGACGATTGAGATGGTAGAGTTTTTTAAAGTTGCTTCAAGCATAATCCTACCTACTCTCCCTCATATATATATTTTCTACTTCTACTATCTAGATTTTTGTTCCATATGTCTGCTGGGGACAGCTGACCAGGGTTATTCTGAACAGGATTTGCATCCTCAGATGATAGTTACAGGAGCTGGACTTCAAGCAGGACTGAAATGTAATGCTATTTTCAAGAACTTTGGGTTCAGTGTCCTAGGGTGATTTCTTAGGGATTTTAAGGCAAATCGTGCTCAAGACATTAGTGTTGATTATACTCTTCAAGCATAAGGTGCCTCTCCTCTCTCAGGATTTCTTGCTGCTTTAGCTAAATGAATAGTCAGTTGGTTTTTGGTGGGATCAATAGACCCTTCTATAAAGAAGTTTCTTCCTTAGATATTACTATACATGGGCTTGATGGTATTGATATTGATAATAAAATTCACATGTGTGTGAACCTTTGGGAGAATTTCAATGGCTAATGATTTAAAACTTATATTTTTTATTTTTTTTTTAAAGTGAAGTGCATGGAAAGGGAAAGATGCTATATAGATTGAAAAAAGAAAAAAAAAACATTGGAATCAATGACAATGAAATTAACTTTAAATCAATGGCTAAGATTTAGGACATCTTGGTTCTGTCTCTTGCTTATTCATTAATTAGTGCCTAACCTTGTACCAGGTGTTTTGGATTGATGCTGCATAAGTAACTTAAACTACTGTATCTCAGTTTCTTTATTTGTAAAATGAGAGTGTTGAGTAATTTTTCTCTGGATTCTCTAGATTTAGTATCTAATTATTTCATCTTGAAAATAAGCTAATAATATAACTTTTGTTTACCTGACAAACTTGTTTTTGAGTATGTAATGAGAAAGCATATGGGAATGTACTTTGTAAATACTCTGTGGATACAAAGAATGATCAATAGCTATGGAAAATCAGAAAATAAAACAAAATGAACTTTCCAGAGGAATGCTCAGGTTAATTGATCAGCCAAGAGGTGAAACATGCTTTTTAGATATGACGAATGAAATTCCATTTTTGTAATCTGAATCAAATTAAAGTGACTCTGGTAATGTCTCAGGATACAAGCAGGTTTTTTGTTTGTTTTTTTTTTGTAGTTTCTACTTTAAAATCACATTGTAAATTAATCAGAGATTTTTAGGATTGATGTTAATTGGGAAAGTTGTCACATATAAGCAGAGAGAATATAGATAAATTTTACGAATTGTAAAACAACTTATTATGCATTAGTCCAGGTTATCTGATATTTTAACAATAAAAAAAATTATTAATGGGCATCAAAGTTTCAGATACAACTTTAAAGGAAATATGAACAATGGTATTCATTTTTTAGGTAATTTGAGAAATTGTATAGTTTTAAATTTCCTGCAAAGAATAAAAAAGATAGCTTATCCTATACACTTTTTATTTATTTTGAATTTAAGAAATAGAAGAGACCATTATAAATAGAAATCCCTTTTTACATCATATCCACAAGCAGTCTTTCAAAGATTTCTTGAAGGACTTTAGTGAGGAAAAATTTGCTATGCCCCAAAGCAGCACATCAGATAGCTCCATTTATTAAACATTCTTATATTTCATTTGAAGAAATTGAAGATAGAGAGGCTTAAGTGGCTTTTGTTGGATCCCACAGATAATAAGTGAAAGAACCAGGATTTGAATTCTGATCTTCTAAATTGTAATCCTAAGACCTTTCCATTATCTTGAACTGCTTTTGATTTTTGATCAATTTATCATCCTTCTATATTTTACTTCACAGTTTAAGCAATCCCTGAGTCCTGCAGCAATTCTATACCTTTAAAACAATCTAGGGAAAACAAATATAGACTTTTTGAACTTTGCAACTTCCCTTCACTAAATAAGAAGATACACACACACACACACACACACACACACACACACACACACACACACACTGCATTTATTTGTAGAAAAAAAACAAAGCAACTAAACATGGGGCTGATGACTAAGCAGATCAGAAGATGAGACAACTTTGGGGAAAAAATAATTAACACACACACTCATGCTTCCTCCACTGGTTTAGGATAAAAAACCATGACATTTGCTGTGCTTTATCCCTTCCATGATTAAACATATAATTTGGAAGTAAGGATGTACTGTAAATATGGCTAAACAAAACCCTCCTTGTTTATAGAGGGGGTAATTAGGCATATGTTACAGACAATTCTGAATACTAGAAAGAGGGGTTTTCTTCCTAATAATCCTGACCTGTCAAATATATGGTTATATATTTTATATGAATGTTTCCCTCTTTTGTTTCAGAAGCTAAGATCCTATTTGTATGCATTAAGTCCAAATATCTAGATGTTTGAAAAATGGTGAATTATGTATCTAAAAATATAACTTTTAAAGGATAAGGGTCATGGATGTTTTAGATAAATACTATTAGTCATGATTTTTTTGGTTTGAGTTTGGATCCTATCTCATTAGACTATAATATCTTTTTCTGTCTTGGGACAACTTCCATAGATTTCACCAGAGGCATTATTTTCTGTGCTGAAAGCTGCTTCCAGTATATGAGTTTGGCACCTAGTGCCAAAATGTGGGCCTTTTTCAAATCCAAAATATAAATTGAAATCAGAATATGCAAAATTAACTAATAAGTTTTTTTTCCCTTTATTTTAAAAGCAAATTGAGCATTTGGTATGTGTGCTATTATGAATGGCATTGTGGAAAGAATAGCAGAATTAGAAATGAACGTATAGAACATCAAGTGCTATATTTGGAATTAGGAAAACAGGTTAAAAGCCCCTCCTTACATACCTACCTTATGTAGGGCCCTCATATCATCTGTATCTCCGCTTACTTATTTGAAGAATGAGAAACAAGAGTCTGTGTTTGGACTAGAAAGCCTTACAATTTTCTTGCTCTAAATCTATGCTCTAATGACCTTACTTTTGGCCCTTTCTCCCTGACTCTTACTAATTGTGTGACAGGAGACAAACCATTTTAACTCTACTGATCATTTTGAAAATTAATTTTTTTTGTATTTTGAAGTTAACAGTAACCAATAAAACAAAATATTTTCAAATACAAAAATACATTATTGCATAAGAGGCTGTGAGCTTCTGTTAAAAACATTTTTTAAACTTGTGTTTATACATGTATTAAATTAAACAGCATAGCAGTAATAATAGCTAACATATATATATATATATATATATAATTTACTATGTGTCAGTCTTCACACTAAGCTTTTTATAATAATTTTCTCATTTTGTCCTGATAACAACTCTAAAAGTTTTAGATCAGTGCTATTATTTCCCCCATTTTGTATGAGGAAATGGAGACATAAGTGATTTGTGAAGGGTCACACCATTTTTAAGATCCTAGTGACATATTTGAACTCAGGTCTTCTTCACTGTAAGCTTTTCTTTCTGTCTACTGTATGGCCTTTCTGCCTAGTAATAAATTTATTAAATATTTGCTATTATTTCTAAGCAATCTTCTACCACTTCTATACCAAAGAATTAAGATTTTAGAAAGAAGTCAATCCTAAAATCTGATTAATTTACAATAAGTGAATAAATAATTTTTGGTGTTTTGATGGTCTAGACCAGGGCTTCACTAGCCAAAAATACAGTACATATTTGTTAAATCTGTAGAATGTCTCACTGTATCGAGGGAAATGACAAAGATGACATCAGATATAATCTGTGAACATATGGGACTTATATCTAAGTAGGGAGAAGATAATATTTGCAAATATAGATAATACAAACTCAAACTGCATGTGCATAGGAAGAGTTTAAGATAGCATGATTTGTAGAAGACATACAAAATTGACTTTTTTCAGTCTCAGCACTTAAAATGACAAGCTTCAGTTATCTGGAAAATTGGATTTTTATGGAATACCCATTCTCCAATATGTCTCATAAATGAGGTGTTACATTTCTTGCATGGTGACTAGGAAGTTCCAGGAATGGAAAATGAAAGATATTTTTTTGCTTTAACTTTATTTGCCATTCATTAATGGTATCTATCACTTTTTAAAATGATGGCATGTAGAAGTAAGAAGGACATTGATTAGAAGTCAAGGAATTTAGGCTCTTCTTCAGAATGCATCATTAATTTAGTAGCTCTGTGAACTAGGACAGGTTGTATAAATTCTCTGATTGTCAATTTACCATCGGATGACTTTTTATTTTTGAAATTCCATCATTTTTTGCATTCTTCCAAAGAATAAAGCTTTTGTTGATGTTTTTGATAAAGTGAATCTAATTGCCTATCTTCCCACACAAATTGAAAAAATGTTATTAGTAATGATTCTCCAAAATATGGTTTGAAATTCTTTATGAAGAAGTATTTATGGTAGTCTTGGTCATGAATTTCTAGATTTTGTGATTTTTATTGGATTGTTAAGGTTGTCATATCATAAAATTACTAACAATATTTTCTTATATCAAATTACATTAGACTTAGAATCAGCAGAGATATAATAAGATATCTCATGCCGTTTCCTCATTTTAAGAGATGAAAAAATTGAGAGATGAGGCCATATGCCTAAGGTTACTCAGATTTAAAGAATTACCCTTCCAACTGCTACTTAAGATTAATGAACTACATACTATGTTTGGGTAATTTTAGACTCTACTTTTAAGCATTGGAACTTTTGATTATGTAAGTTATCAGGCTCACATAGCACTTGATATTTTGCCCACCCAGGAATGCATACAAATTCCAACTTTATTCATTGTAGCAAAGTTATTGTTAGCAGAATTAAATATTATTTCCAGAATGTTGGAATTATTCTACATAATTTTTTTCTGACAAAATTTCCTTCTCCTATGATCTCTTGGTGCTATGAGTTAATTTTATTTTCATTTTAGTAAACAATGATTCTTTCCATATCAGTAAATATTGAACAAATTTAAGTTGATCAGAGTGTTTGTGAATTAGGTATTCTTTCGAGATTTGATAAATTAAATCTTTTTTTTTCCTTTATGTAAAGATCAATGGTACCTGGAGATATTTCAGTTTTTCATTATCATCCTGGGAAAAATATCAAGTGCTATTCCCAAATGGTCTACCACTTTTTGTATGCTGGAGTTATATTTTTGAATAGATAGTAAATTCCTTTGTTGTACCTCAGTTATTAAGGAAAAAGGTACAGGAACTTTTTTCCATTTATCTTGAATATCATTTGTAAAAAGAGAAGCTGAATGTATGAAATATATTTATTATTATCATTAATATTATTAAATAGCTATTTTATTGTGTTTCAAAGAAAATATTATTTTTCTTAATAATATTTTATTTTTCAAAATACACATAAAGATAGTTTTTAACATTCATTTTTGGTAAAACATGGTTTTCCAAATTTTTCTCCCTCCCTCCTTTCCCTTCCCTCCCCAAGACAGCAAGCAATGTGACATAGGTTAAAAATATGCTGTCCTTTTAAACATATTACCATATTTGTCATGTTGTGCAAGAAAAATCAGGTCAAAAGGAAATTAAAAACACAAAAAACAAACAAGAAGTTTAAAATGTTATGATTTTATCTACATTCAGTCTCCATAGTTCTTTCTTTGGATGTAGTTGGCATTTCTCATCCCAATTCTATTGAAATCGCCTGTTCCAAAAAAAATTAGAAGCTTAATGATTTCAACTTGAAACTGAATGTGCATTAAACCAAAAGATGCAAAAATTTTGGTCACCTAGAAATCAAACTCACAGAGCATAAATGCATTAAGAAGAAAGATGTGGTTGAACACAAAGACTTATAATTCTCAAATCAAAACCAAATGAGGAGGGACTTCTAGGTTTCATGATTGATAGATTATTAGTGATTAGACATTTTTCTCAATCCTCTTGAGCTTTCAAATATTTCCAGAGAAACAATTATGAGCAAGAGATTAAGTAATTTTTGGTGTTTTGATGATCTAGACCAGGGTTTCACTAGCCAATCTATTAATTGGTAACCATACTTTATTCTTACCCATAATCTCTCTGTGCTAAGAAGCTCCAAGATGCAGAGATTTACTCAGTCTGGAATAAAAGCATGGCAGTGCTTTAAGGTTGAACAGGTATTAGGTAGAGAACTAAAAAAAAAAATAGAAGAAACTGGGATAGGGCATATTTTTTTTTTGTCTATGGGGTACTTCATTAAACCTGAGGGAAAGAGCCCAGCATCCATCTGATACCACTTCTATCTCCCAAAAGGTCAGCTGAGCATGAATTGAAGTTGGCCAAATTGCTAGAATAGGAAGAAGCTGAGACTTCATTGAGGTCTGTCCTCCCAGGGAAAATACTTTCAAATGGGGTACATCAGGAAGTAAATGAAAAAGGAAAACATGATAGACTGAAATTTCCAAATATTTCAGAAGGAAGGAGATTCAATTAAAGACCTTTAACAAATAAACCAAAAAAAGAGGGATATAAATACCAAACGAGAATATGGTCTTTAGATCAATTTAAAGAATCTGGACATTTATGAATAAATATTAAGGCAGAGCAAAGTGAATCAGTACTTGTTAAGGCAGAGGACTGTGAATTTCTAAGAGAGCAACTAACTACAGCAGGATATTCCCAAATGGTTTAGGAGAAGAATCTGAAATGTAAAAAGAAGGATTTTTATTTTGAACATCAGAAGTAACAAATGGGCAGCATAGGGGAAAAGTCATCCAGAGTAGAACGTCTCACCAAAGAAATTAAATAGAGGATAATTAAAGATGTAAATACACAGAAGTGAAGAAATATGTGGAAAGAGAAACAAACAAAAGCAATGATGTTAAAAATATGATCTCTGCATTAGTAAAATATAAATGATTTCAAAAACAGGACTGTAGAGACAACTTATATATAACAATTGTCCCCAAAGATTAATGAAAATCTAAAAGCCTGAGCATCACAATTCAAAGAATAATATAATCAAATTGCCTAGAATTTGTCTGTCTATACACAGAAAACAGTGTAAATTGAAAAATAATTTTTAAAAATCAGAAGCATGCCTCCTGAAAAGCCTTTTGCTATATCTTTTAAGGCACATAGAAGTTAAATTTAATAATCCCAATGACTGATTCTGCAAGTAACCTGGAAAAAGACTTTAAGATGGAAAGAGAATTCAAATAAAACGACTATTCTGTGCCAAAAAGAAATCACAGGAAAAAAATAGGATAAGATGTCTAAAGACAAAATATGCTGTGCCTAAATTGGTCTACTTTGTTCAGTGCCATACCAATCAAACTGCCAAAACATTATTTTATGGAACTGGAGAAATATAACAAAATTCATCCGGAAGAACAAAAGGTCAAGAATATCAAGGGAATTAGTGAAAAAATACAAAGAATGATGGCCTAACAGTAGCAGATCTAAAACTATGTTATAAAGCAGTAGTCATCAAAATCATTTGACACTGGCTAAGAAATAGAGTGGTGGATCAGTGGAATAAGTTAGGTACACATGACACAATAATTAAGGCCTAGTGTAATCTGGCATTTGATAAACCTCCAATTATAGCTTCTGGAATAAAAACTCTCAATTTCAAAAAAAAAGTTGAAAAAAACTGAAAAATAATGTGTCAGAAACTCAGCATAGTCCTACATCTCACACCCAAAATAAGGCCAAAATGGGTAAGTTATTTGGACATAAAGGATGATACCTTAAGCAAATTAAGAGAGTAAGGGATAATTTACCTATGAGCATAGATCTTTGGAGAAGGGAGAAATTTATGATATTAAATTAAAAGTTTTTTTTTTGCACAAACAAAACAAACAGAAATTAATTTAAAAGGGAAGTACAAATCTGGTGAAAAGTTTTTGAGCCAGTGTTTCTGATAATGATCTCATTTCTAAAATATTTAAAGAATTGTGTCAAATTTAGAGTAATACAAGTCATTTCCTAATTAATAAATAGTCAAAGGCTATGACAGTTTTTAGATGACAAAATTAAAACCATCTCTAATCATATGAAAATGAAATGAAAATTAAAATGATTCAGAGGTATCCCTTCACACCTCTCAGATTGGCTAAGATGACAGGAAAAGACAATGACAATTGCTGGAGGGATTGTGGGAAAACTGGAACACTAATGCTTTGTTGGTGGAGTTGTGAAATGATCCAACCACTCTGGAAAGCAATTTGTAACTATGCCCAAAAGCATATAAAATTGTGCATACCCTTTGAGCCAGTAGTGCCATTACTGGGTCTGTATCCCAAGGAAATCATAAAAGAGAGTAATGGACCCACATGTAGCAGCTCTTTTTGTGGTAGCAAGGAATGGAAAATGAATAGATGTCCATCGAATAGCAATGACTGAATACATTGTGGTATTGTTCTATATTATCGTTCTATAGCAAATGATGAACAGTGATGAACAGAAAGGCCTGGAAAGATTTATGTGAACTGATGCTGAGCAAAATAAGCAGAACTAGGAATAAATTGTACACAATAACAGCAAGAACATGCAATGATCAATTATGAATAACTTAATTCTTCTCAGGAGCTCAGTGATCCAAGGCAATTCCAATGAACTTTGGGTAGAAAATACCATTTGTATCCAGAAAGGAAATATGGAGATTGAATGTAAATCAACACATGCTATGTTAATTTCTTTTTCATTTTTTATCTCCCTTGATTTTTTCCTTTTGTTCTGATTTTTCTCTACCAACATGATTCATAAAGTAATGTGAATTTATTATAAATAAATATGAAAAAGAACAAAGTTTCTCAAGTTGCAACCAAAGACAACTTAGTCTGCAAACCTTAACCTAACCATTAATGACATTCAATAGAATATTCAATAGACATTCATTAAATGGACATTTAACAGAAAAAAGGAATGTGAAGCTTTGTTTTTGAGAAAAACAGATGTGTACAAAATATACTCGCTTTTCAAACCTGTGACACAAGGAAATCATAGAAGGCCATTGAAATAAAGCATCCAAGAGACAACAACAAATTATCAATAAAAAAATCATTAAAAGTTTTTTTTTCCCTAGTAGTAAACACACACACACACACACACACACACACACACACAAATGATGAAAGCAGAATTTTTAGGAAAATGTGAGACATCAGAGATTAAATACGTGATTCAATGGTGTATTATTTTAAATCAAATGATAAAAAGGGAAGGCTCATAAAAGGGATAATGGAGGAAAAAGATAGTGAGGGATATATGATATACCCTGATCAAGTCAAAGATCAACAGTAAAGTAAAAATAAATTGTCTCTCAGGAAAAACTAAAAGTTAAAGAATCAGGACAAAGAGAAGGATTTAAAAGGTAAAGAATAGAAAGCATCTTATTTCAGTAGTAGAAATGAGTACTCTAATAGAGGAAGAGGCATATTCTGGAAAGAAAGATGGGGAACTAATGCATAGAACCTTATAGGGATTTCAGGTTTTGAGTAATCGCTCATCCTGTATAAGTACTAGAAGAAGTATTGCTACTTAAAGCAACTGACCCCAATAAGAGTGGTTGGGCATAGACCTATGGAAGAGGCTTTATGAAAAATGGAAAAGAAATGACCATGATATGACTAAAGTTTAATAATCAACTACATATTCAAGGACATGGAATTCCCATAGGAGAATATCCTACAACATTCAGGAATTGGTTTTTCTAAGAGTGAAGCCCAATAGCAAAAAAGGAGGCTAAGGGTCAAGATCTATGAAGCAATAGCATAGAAACTGTTTAGAAGAAGGAAGTCAAAATAAATACATTGAACACATTAATTCCCTGAGGAAGATTAGATTAGAGAAGGATTGAAGAAGCATAAGGACCATGAATCAAAGAATGATCCTTAGGATAAATAGAAAAAAGGTAAAAGATGAATGGAATGAAGGAAGAAGAATTTTTACTTGACTACTTAAAAAATAGGAAAAATGGGGGAGAATAAAATAATTAAATGAAAGGAAGGGAATAAAAGTAATTATTAAATTAAACAAAACCCCAAAAGTAGAGAAAAGGGTAACAAAAAGAGGGTAGAAGAAAAAATGAAAGTAAAGAAGTCAGGAGAAATAACATTGCCATCAATGGAAAATTGATAAAATAACTGGAGACCAAGTCCCGTGTTTTCAGTAGAAGATGGGGGTATTTTTTTTGGAAAAACAACATTAATGACAAATGGGAAAATAAAACTTAATTTATCATTTTAAATATGAATAAATTATACATTTCACTAAAATAAAAAAGAATAACAGATTGAATAAGAAACACATAAACAGAATCAAAATGAGGTGCTAAAAAAATCATATTCATCAAATTGCTACAAAAAAGAAACAGTAGTTGCAAATATGGAATCAAAGGAAAAAAAAATCATTCACAACATAAAAGGAGATAAACAATGGAACTGTATTATAATGAAAGGAACCAAGAAAAACAAACCAAAACTGATGTTAAAGAAACTAGAACGAAATGATAGATACAGCAAACAACTGTAAAAAAGGCAGAAAGAAAAAAATAGTAGTAAGATTTTTTTTTTTAGAGAAAAAGATATGATAATAAGTGTAATTGGCTCAGGGAAGTAATGGAAATAACTGTGAAAGGAAGAATTAAGAAAATCAAAAGTATATTTCATCCTAATGAATTCATAGAAGAGTTCCTTGAAGTATCTAAACAATAATAAAATCACTACTCAAATTATTGTCAAAAGTTGCACATTTCTTTTATAGTACAAATTTAGTTCTAATACCTAGACCTTAGAAATATAAAACACAGAATTATATTCAATACTTTTAATGGATATCAATTAAAATTTT
The DNA here is from genome assembly GCF_902635505.1 of Sarcophilus harrisii. NCBI lineage: Eukaryota > Metazoa > Chordata > Mammalia > Dasyuromorphia > Dasyuridae > Sarcophilus > Sarcophilus harrisii. The sequence continues at coordinate 225,174,259 of NC_045431.1, read as the reverse complement.
AAATGAAATCTTTTCATACTTTAATGAATGTTGGAGAGATTCTTCATCATGAAAAACTGAATTTATATATAAAACTCAAGGATGGTTAAAATTGGGTGAACAATTAGTCATATTAAAATTAAATTACTCTAACTTTTTTATCATCATAATAGATGGAGAGGACAAAAGTCTTTGACAAAATATTATGTTTCACTTTATTTTTAAAACCCTGAATAATAAAGGCAAAGAAAGATTTTTATGTTAAAAGCATAAGCACTGAATGCACATTAGAAATTTTCCTAATAAATACTGAAATAAAGAAAAGATGTTCATTATTTTTCTCTGTCACTTCATATTCTGTAAATTTTAGCAATAGAAATAAGAACAAAAACGATTGCATAAATATATTTAAAGCAGAAATAAAACCATCCCTGTTTGCTGATTACATGATGGTTTACTTTGAAAATCCTATGAAATCAGAAAATGATATTTGAGACAATCCCTTCATCAAAGTTATAAACTACAAATAAACACTCAAAAAATAGTATTTTTATAGAATAATCACAAATTTCAAGAAGCAATGATAGAAGAGAAAATTATACTTTGAATGACTAATAAATATATAAATTATCTGGACATCAATTAAAAAAAAATAAAAAAAAACTTCATTTGGGAAATATTCTGTGTTTATGACTGGCCTGTGCTAATATAAAGAAAAAAATTAAATATTAATATTTAAATTAAATTATTAAATAGACAAGAAACAACAAATATTTAACAGCTCTGGGTAGGAGACATATTCTTTTTTTGATATCTTTTAACTTTATTAATGTTCATGAATATTTTCTCCCTTGCTTTCTTAAGGCTGGACCATCAATAAATCAAGCCCTGCTTTGTATTGCTTGCCATTTTGGGAGGTGCATTCTTCACCAAACATTGGATAGATATAATCAGTAAAGATAAAATAGAGAACTTGAATTATATGAAACTGAAAAGCTTCTACATTATAAAGTTAATACATCTAGGAATATGAAGAAAAGTAAATGAAGAGAGAAAAACCTATGAAACTTTGTGCTAAATTTTTTCAAATGAGGATTGGATATCCATGATAGATAAATGATGAATACAACTTTAGAGATAAATACAAAAGTAGATAGTAGATCTGGATAACCAATGAGTAAAAGACATTTCATAATAGATGTTTTCAAAGGATGTTAACAAGATGTCAAAAGGAGAAGAAGGAGCCTACTAAAAGCCACGTAAAAGTGTTTTGGAAATCATGAATAATAATGAAATACAAAACAAAACAGCTCTCAACTTTCACTACCCCTCAAAATTGGGAAACATGACCAAGTCTGGTAGTAGTCAATTTTGGAGGGAATGCAGAAGATAGCCATAATTGTGCACTGTTTTTAGAGTTGTGAATTAGTATCATCATTTTGGAACTCAATTCTGATTCATGCAAATAGAATGACTAAAACGTTCTTGTCCTTTGACATTGAGATTCTCATATTCCAATTCAGACATTGTTAAGAAGAAGTTCTTAATAAACAACAAAATATATATAACAGTGCTTTTGTGATTATAAAGAATTAGGAACAAAGTAGATATGCATCTATTGAATTAAAAACTAAGCAAATTGTTTTATGGGCATATAATGAAATATTATTGGCTATATGAAAAGGAAAATATTATAGGCAAAGAGAGGTAATGGAATGAAATGAAATAATTCAGAGTGAGATAAGAAAAGCCAAGAATATATGTGCATATGTATCTATATATTAATCCATGCATGTATTTATTGATATGTGTATGCATGCATGTATAGGTACACATATATGTTTAGATACATGTGTATAGTATATGTGTGTCTGTGTATATATGTGCTTGTAGATAGAACATATATATTTACATATTTACATATACACATAGATGTGTGTGTGTGTGTGTGTGTGTGTATATATATATATTATAAACACAAATCTAGTGACTACAATAGTGTTAATGAGGAGAATTACACACATACATAAATAAAAACTAAATGTTTTAAAGTTATAAAGAACAAATATACCTTTTAAAAAAGATGTACAAGAAAACATTACTATGCTTTCTCTTTCCAGATATGGAAAGTCCATAATAGTCTTACATTATAAATATTTTCAGACTTTTTCAATAATTGCTTTTTCCTCTTACCTTTCTTTTTGTCTTCAAAAATACTATTTGCCATATTTAATGGCTCTCTGAGAGTACAGGAAAAATTTATGATGTAATAAAACAAAAAAATAAACAAAACTTATTAAAAACAATGAGGAAATTTATAATTCAATTAACGCCTGCCTGTGCAGTACAAATCTTAATGTATACTTTAGAAATTGTAAAATGGACTCTAATAGTTTTGTGAAGTAACATTTCCTCAACAAAAAGTAGGAAGATGATTATTAGTCATCCTTTAAGGGTATGATAAACAGATACTTAACTAACAAAATAGCTTTAGAATAAACAGATGCCACTTTACTTTGAAAAAGGGCTGATAATGAGTGTCTGCAATTGGATCAGCAAAACATTATTGAAAGTATTCTTCTACTGTGATCTTATGAAGGGATGAAGATTTGAAGATTCAAGAGTTGGAGATCTACTAAGGTTATTTTATATTTGTGGATTTCAAATGTCTTCATATACTCCTAATAACATATCATATTTGACATAAAAAGATCTTAACTTATGTCAAATCTAAAGACTATTTTCACATAGAAATTATTATTAATGTTGAATAGACATTGTTTAGATTTAAGTGTAATGTACTATATATTAATGGAAAGATTCCCCATGCAACTCTTCAAGAAAAATTAAAGACAATTTTAACTCACCATCTTTTACAATTGTGCATGGCTAGAAGAAAGCTTGTCTGATATTGCAATGATGTAAGTTTTTAGCAAAAACAGATTAGGTAAATTAAGCAGTAGTCTTAACTTAATGATTGTTGAATGTCTAGACTTCTGTTGCTGAAAACAGACCTTTAAATTAACTTGTTACACTGCACATCATTTTATGTTGCCCATACCCATAGTTTGCAGGTCAAAGACTCCAATTTCTGAATGTCTTGATATTTTCAAATACAAAGAAATTTCTGACTGGTCCCAGCACATGTATATGGTTTATATCAATATAGTTAAATTTTATAGAAACGTATGTTTTCCTGTATTTTAGGCACTCATGGTAAATTATCTATTAACAATGTTTGAAAATCTCTCTCCCCTACTCCCTGTATCCCTCTTTCCTTTCTCTCTCGGTCTCTCTTTCTGTCTCTGTTTCTGTCTCTCTTTCTCTCAGTCTGTCTATCACTCTGTCTCTCTTTCTGCAACTGTTTCCCTTTATCTGTCTCTCTATCCCTCCCTCACTTTTTCTCTCTATCTTCTGTCTCTATCCCTCTATGTTTGTCTCTGTCTCTCTCATCTATCCATTCTTAGTTCTTTGAATTAATTCTAATGAGAATAAAGTTTAATCATTACCTGCCCCACTCACCCACATTTTCTCCTTCACTAAAAAAAGATCTTCCTTTCAAGCCACTTTTATTTTTCTGAAATTTCCCCATTCTTCCTCTCCCATCCCTCTTTCTTGCAGTACATTCCTGTCTGTCTGTCTGTCTGTCTCCCTCTACTTGGCTTTCTGCTCTCTGTCTCTCTGACAGTCTATCTGTTTCTCTCTGTCTCTGTCTGTCTGTCTGTCTCTCTCTGTGTCTCTCTCTCTCTCTCTCTCTCTCTCTCTCTCTCTCTCTCTCTCACACACACACACACACACACACACACACACACACACACATCCCTCTGGTAGTTACTGGCATGCTATATATAAGAACACCTTAGATGTGTGTGTGTGCATCTGTTCTAAACATGAATGCAACATAACATTTTATTTGTATTTCAGTTGAACAGACAAAAATAATAAAGAAACATCATTAAAGACTTTTCCTGATTGTTTCTTTATATCTTGGATTCACTTTCTATTGTTTCATAAACATATTATCTTTTTCTTTAAGTTTTGTATCAGCGTTATTGAATCTAAGCTCCTCGTTTGCCAGGATATGTTTTTTTCGTTTTGTCTTTCAATCACCCAGCACAGTATCCTGCCCATAGTAAGTGGCACAGTGGATAGATACATTGCTGTAGTTGGAGTCAGAAAAACTTGAGTTTGATTCTTGACTCAGGCATTTGCTAGCTTTATGATTCTGAACAAGTCACTTAATTTTCAAATGTTTCAGTTATTTGGTCTGTTAAATAGGAATAATAATTGTATCTCTAGGTATGGTGTAAGAATCAATGATCTAAGACATACAAAATTCACAAAAAACCTATAAATATTAGCTTTATCAATACAACAACAATATAGTTAATACATTTTTGTAAAAAAATAATTGAAATTCTCAGAAGCCATAATAATTATAATCTGGAAACTTGTTTTCTACTCCTGATATCTTGTATAATTAGCTTACTACTTTGAACAATCATCTTGTTGTTGTTTACTCACTTGGAGTATTAACTAGCCTACTACATTTTTAATAAATTATGACTTTCTGCCATATTATTTGATAATTTTATTAACTGAAGCCCTCAGTTAATCTTTACTAAATTCAATCGTGAAAGTCTTCTCAATACCTCATCAAGTCGTCCCATCCCTGTGATGTTTTAAAAGCCATACTAGCAAAGGGAGCTCAGTGTCATGAATCTTAAAAAGTTTAATGTATGAGTCTTACAAAATACTGTGCTATTATTGTTTGTATATCAATCTAAATTTGGAGATACTTGTTACCTACTGGTTAATAGGGTGATGGACTCTTTTTCCCCCTTTGGTTATAGCAATTTCTTATACTAATTATCAAAGTTATAGAGAAATTTTTATAGTGAGTATTTATACTGACCAAATCATAGACATATATTAGTTTTGTAATGTTTGTAATAAAGTTTTAATTTGCTCTAAATTCAGGAAGAGTTTAGAGTAAGAAAGCAGTGTGCTGAATGAATAAGCAATCAATTCACTTTTTACAGAATTTCTACAAGAAAGTGATTAGGGAAAAATAAACAAATAAACACACAAACAAAATTGAATTTCTCATTTCCAGAAGGTATGGAATCCACAGGAAAACTTTGATTTCATCAGGATAGAGTATCAACGTATAGTTGATATGGTCAAATGAGTGTTGGCTATGTTGAATATGTATGTTGGAGGAGATTTTTGATGGGAGAGAGCTAAGTAAAAGGTTACGTCTGCTCTGGAATTCTTTACCCTCACATTGGACAAATAATAAACGATGAGCCAAATAATGAACATCCAAGCAAAAAAAAGAAGGATAAATCCAACTTTTAATAAGAGAAATCCTGCAAGAAAATAAAAATAACAGGTTAAAATGAAAACATATCATGTTGTTTCACATACTGCCCACATGCACAATGTGTGCACTGAGCCCCATGTTGAATGTTACTAGCCATAAGATTTATATTTATTAAGGTTACTTGGAGTCTTGGAATCTATTCTCAGAAATTATTCATCATGATACTACTCCCATTGCTAATTGCAATACACAGCTGATGATCTAGTGAATGTCAAGGTGGACTGAAAGGCTAAGCAGTCCAAGACTGCCATGTACTATGCAGTACTCTGTAGAACACAAGACAAGGAATCAAAATCAGGAAATAAACGTGAGAAGTATGCTGTAATCCAAACATTCGATTAACCAAAATACCTATGAAATAACTGATTCAGCTGTATGTAATAACATCAGCAACAACCAATAATTACAGAAGGAGAAAGGAAAGAATATTCAGAAAAATGACTAAATAAGAGCTCAAAACTAAGCCCAGATCATAATAATCATCACTGAAAATTAGGATAACAATTATAAAAGAGGAAAGGAATAAATACATATGTGTATATATATATATATATATATGTGTGTGTGTGTGTGCAAGTATACATACATATAAAATGTCTACCATGTGCACCATTGTGGTAAGCACTTTGCAAATATTATCTTGTTTGATGCTCATTTGAGATATATATATATATATATATATATATATAATGTAAAAATAAATGTGAACAAAAGAAAGAAGAAAATGTGATGGCTGAATATTTCAGAGACAAAGAAATTATCAAGAAAAGACAATTTAGTAAAATAAATTTTACTGGATTTCAGTAAATAACAACTAAAACTCTAAAATTTTTATGTAGAAAATCATAAGATTACATCAAATAATGGAGGACATTAAAACATTAAAACAACTTTCAAATAAAAATTAATAAAGTAAAAAGGGTGTTAATAATTTAAAGCAAAATAATGATGAAACTACAAAATGCCCCCCAAACAAGTTTTACAAAATAATATTTTAAAAAGTGAAGAGCAGAAAGGGACATTACAATAAATATAACGAAGTTGGATAAATCATTTAGGGATCCATTTACTGAAAAACACAAAGTACTTATCTCTATTTGTAAACAACATTTTAAATAAAAACAGAATAAAAATACTTTGAGGAATAGTGTATGCTCATGGCTGGATTATGTCAATATAATGGGAAAAGAAAAGAAAAGCTAATATACCAAAATTAATTTATTTTTAAAATGCTACATCAAAAATTATTAAATAGTATTTTATAGAATTTGATTAGATGTATTTAGAAAAAAGAAAAGATATCATAAGAAGCAGTAAAAAAAAAACCTTTAAGAATGGTATGTAAGAGAATTTCTAGACCTCAAAGTATATATTTTTACATACAAATCATCAAAACTATTTGACTTATTTAAAAATGGTAACAAGAAAAACTTGAGAAGTACAGCTATGGATTTCAGAAAGGCCTGGAGAGACTTACATGAACTGATGCTGAGTAAAATGAGCAGGACCAGGAGATCATTATATACTTCAACAACAATACTATATAATGACCAGTTCTGATGGACCTGGCCATCCTCAGCAACGAGATCAACCAATCATTTCCAATGGAGCAGTAATGAACTGAACCAGCTATGCCCAGAGAAAGAACTCTGGGAGATGACTAAAAACCATTACATTGAATTCCCAATCCCTATATTTATGCCCACCTGCATTTTGGATTTCCTTCACAAGCTAATTGTACAATATTTCAGAGTCTGATTCTTTTTATACAGCAAAATAATGTTTTGGTCATGTACACTTATTGTGTATCTAATTTATATTTTAATGCATTTAACATCTACTGGTTATCCTGCCATCTGGGGGAGGGGGTAGGGGATAAGAAGTGAAAAACTGGAACAAGAGGTTTGGCAATTGTTAACACTGTAAAGTTACCCATGCATATAACCTGTAAATAAAAGGCTATTAAATAATAAAAAAAAAAAAAGAGAAGTACAGCTATGAAATAGACTACACTAGGAAAGTTTTCATAAAATGGATTCAATAACCTCATTTTGGATATACTGAAAAAGATAGATTAAATAGGAAACATTCACACACATATATGTATGTATATAATACAATATTTGTATACATTTGTGTAAATATATGCATATAAACAAAATTTCTTAAAAGAATGGAACTTTTAAAAACTATTAGCAAACATAAAATAATTCTCCAGATCACTATTATTAAGAGAAAACACAAAAAAGATCCTTCAGTTTTTATCTCATATCCAATAAATTAACAATATTCATAAGAAATGGATATAGTGAATATTTTAGGCTTTGTGGGAAGATGTACTACTGCATTGTTGGGGGAATTAAGTAAGATCATTTTGGAAAGCCATTTGATGTTGCACAATTGACTAAATTAGCTTCCTGTTGAGTTAGAGATTCCATTATTAAGACTGTACACTACAGAGGTCATAGATAAAAGAAAAATCTTTATATACAATGAGGCATTTATTGTAGACATTTTTTGTAGTGGAAAAAATGGAGAAAAAAGTAGATACTTATCAAATTGGGAAATTGATATACAAATTATGGCACATAATTGTAATTTAATATCAGTGTGTTATAGAAAAAAAAAAAAAACCAACCAGAAGAAAAATAAAGTGAATATAGTGGGAAAAAAAAGTGGAATAAGTGAACCAATTGAGCAATATATACACTATCTGCAACAATTTAAATTTTCAAAAAGTTACAATAACACAAAGTAAATGCGATGACATTTCCTAAAAACTATCACAATCCTAAATCAAAAAATGGGAGACAACACACCTAAGACCCCATTCTTTAATGAGGTAGTAAGCCCACAGGTATGGATTGAAATTTTTTTCTTTTATTTTAAGTCTTTTTCTATATATTGATTGATTTTTTTAATTAATTTTTTTTCTCCTTTATTTAAAAATAGTTTTATTGTATTGTTCTTGGAAGGTCGGGAAACAAAATTGCTGTACAATTGTGTCTGGCTCTTTGATCCCATTTGGAGCTTTCTTAACAAAGATACTGGAGTAATTTGTCTTTTTTCCAGTTCATTTTACAGACTAGGAATCTGAGGCAAATAGGACTATTGACTTTCCCAATATCACATAGTAAGTCAGTAAGAGGAGACTTCTTAATTCTAACCCTATACTGTATTCACTGTACCACCTAGCTGCCCATGGGAAGAAATAATGATAAAATTAAGCTAATATAAAAACAAAATAGATTAATAAAATTAATTTTTAAGTATCATTAAAAGCTATGGGGAGTGTGGGAAGAAATACACATATGAAGGAAATTCTGAGTGAGATGAGACTATTCTCCAGGTAAATAGGAAGTGCAAAAAGTAACATGATGTTAAACCATATTGAAAGAGAAGTAGTGTCAGAGACTATTACACTCTACCCTAAGGGATAGCATTCAGTTATGCTTGGTACATTTTAGTAAACACATTAATAAACTGAAGGGTATATAAACATATGTGACCATGATGGTGAAAGGAACCAAGACCATGTTTTGAGATTATCAGTTGAATGAATTTAGTATGGATAGCCTTAACGAGATAAGGCAGCTGGTACATGAGAACTTTTTTTTAGTATTGAACATATTTTACATGAAAAGAGAATAAATATATTTTCTTGATTTTGTATCTAATCTCAAACAATCATTTTTACTTTTCCTGAAAGTATTTTATATACATATACCCACAAATATACACATATTCACAGACATATAGATATAGAAATCCACACAGAATAAGTAAAACACTCTTTCTCTTTCTACACACACACACACACACACACATACATCCGTACACACCATGTTGTTGGGTTATTTCATTTCTGTCTAACTGTTTGGGGTTTTCTTGGCAAAGATAGTGCCATATTCTTTTCCAACTCATTTTATAGATTAAAAAAATGGAGGCTGAAATTGAAGTAGCAAAGTAAATGTCTAAAGATGGCGATCCTCCTGATTCCAGGGCTGGTATGCTAACTACTGTGCTACCTACTTGTTAATAAACATTAGATAGATAGATAGAGTGAATTTATATACATATGTGCATATGCATGTGACATAATATAAAATACCCTATGCATGTATTCATACTACACATATGTATTATTAAAACTAGTTTATTATATATTATTTAGTAATATTTTTTCAAACCTATCCTCATGGGACTAGAAATTATCTAAACCTAAACCTAAACCTGCTAGAAAAGTCGAGCTGACTTCCAAAAACCTCCAGGGAAGCCAAATACTGATATAAGGAATTCCTAGACCCACCAGGTGCTTGTTTTTAGTTAAATAATATCTTTTTTTGATTCCCCTCAAATTTGTTGTATTATTTTTGCGCCAGTTCTATTGAACTTTTATACTTATCAGCTGCTATATATGTTTTTATTCTTGATTTAATTACATAATATAAACCTCACAGAGAATCAAAGACAGAGCCACACCTTTTTTTTTTCCTTACTCTGTTCTCTACTCAGATGACAATAAAAAGCTTTTGAAATTTTTTACAAATATTGGAGTATGCTATTCACCTACAGTACACACACACACACACACACACACATGTGCATGCTCACTCCAAATAAGGGCAAATATATTGAACATTGGCACTTAAAAAGACAGGGGACAAACTTTTGTTCTTAGGGAAATTCATTTACAAGTTATGCATTCATTGCCTGAGAATCTATCGATCAATTAAAAAACATTTACTCAGGACTTATTACTTAATAAACACTGCACTAAGTGCTGACGATACAAACAAATACATGAATAGATTTTTAGAATTGGAGATGAGGGGGGAGTACATTCCATAAATGGGGGATAATCAGCTCATAGGCAGAAGAATTCTGGGTGGGCTGCTGAGCTGGAGGAGCAGAAAAGGAAGAGGTAAAGGAAGAAAGAACTTATTGAGTTTCTATGTGCTGGGCACAGAAAATGTAGTACTTTACAAATAGCATCTCGATTGTTCTTCCCAACAAGTCTATGAGGAAGATACTATTAATATCCTCATTTTACAGGTGAAGAAACAGAAGGAGAGAGAGGAAAGTGATTTTCCCAGGGTGAAAAGTTTGTAAGCATCTAGGCTGAATTTGTACTTAGCTTTTCTTGTCTCCTAGTTCTTTCCATCCACTTGAGTTACCCAAAAAGAAGAGAAGAGTTTGACTCGGTTGTAGAATTTCAAGACTTAGTAGATGAGCAGAGTATATATATTATGCATATATACACATACATACATGTGTACATACATAAATATACATATGTATATATGCGTACCTGTATGTATTTATATCCAACTGAGATAATTTTAAATGCCATTATTTTTTGTCTAGTGAGAACTTTTTAAAGAAAAAGTTGTCCCCACCCACTTCCCTGTTAGAGAAGTAAATTAAATTTATTTAACAGTTGTATGTAGCAGATTACTGTTTAGCTAAAATATTCCCCACTTAAACATCTAAACATGCATAAATATAAGAGCCAGATGGATTGTACTAATGCTAGGACTGCAAGATGTTATCTCAAGCAGTGGCACTTTATAATAAATAGATTAATCATTAATTGCTTTGGTGTTCATCAAAATACCATTAATCTTTATAAATTAAATTGCTATTAATGCATATGAAATATGGATTTGCAGAGCAACATGTTTGTAATTATAGTTTTCCTTGGCACAAGGCCTTAAACGATTTTATTTTCACAGTTAACTTTCTTGCCATGACTAGTTTTTCTTTTCCTTGGTTCTAGATACACCTAACCAAACTTTGCATTAGCATTCCTTTTCATGAGAAGACTTATATGTAGTCTTTGTATTACCACTTTCCAAGTCTGCGACCTTTGACAAATCATTTAAAACAGATTTTCAGGGGCAATTTCAAAAATGTGGAATTTAAAGTTAAAGGAAATGGATTCAGATTCTCCCTCCCCTACATTTGTGACATCTGCACAAGGAACACTGCATTTAGAGATGTTCCTATCTGATTTTTTTAAAAATGTGAGAGTTGAAATAATTTGCTTCCAAATTGAAATGTAAGTTGTTTTGATCAAGCTGTGACTTAGTTTTCATCTCTATAAAATGAAAGGATTGAATTAAATAACCTTTATAGTCTTTTCTCATAATCTCTGTCCTTATCAGTCTAATAATTAAAATGATAAAAAAAAATTTGTGTTTGTGCTTAAGGAAGATTACTTTAGTAAATGTTTGGACACCAGATTGGGGTATAAGGGAGGCAGAAAGACCAATTACTAGATGATTAAAATCTTCCAACCAAATGGGGATGATGACCTGAACTTTTGTGTTAAGAGTAAAAATGGAGAGATCTAAATAGATGGATGGATGGATAGTAAATTGATGGAAATGAAGAAGCAAAAAATTATTCTAAAGTTGTGGACTTAGGTGACTGGAACAGTGGATGTTATAAATTACATAAGTAAAAGGAACTAAGAGAGATTAATAAAACAACTTGGAACTTGGAATGAACACGGCTTGATGCAGGGTTAGGGTTTGTCACTAACTTGTAATAGTTGTTGATGATGATAACATTGTTATTGGAGTTTTTATTGTTCTTTGTCCTTTATTCTCAGAGATGATCATGATATCAGGAAGGTGTTTCCATGACATTCAAGTGAATTGGATTTGAGGTAAGATGAGCTCATCAGTCCAACTTTTCTCCTCTAGAGACACTAACTTCATTCATAAATGTAGACATTGAAATAACTTTAAAGGCTTATTTTAAACCTCTCATTTTTGTTTAGATTAGGAAACAGAGACCAGGCAAAATAAAATAACTTATCCATGGTCTCAGGTAATTGGCTAAAATTGAATTTGAACATGTCCTCTAACTTCAAATCACATACTTATTGTAATACACACTGAAAAGTCACTTTCAGTTTTTTCCATAATAAAATTAGTTGGTTGGCTTAGATGGTCTCCAAGGTTCTTTTGAGCTTAATTCTAAAAATTAGCTTTTTGATTATATGTGTTTTTGTTTCATTTTGTCTTTTCTTAATGCTTTCTATGACAACAAGGGACATCTGCTTTGGTGATGGTGATATTTTAGCTAGAAGAGGTTTTAAAAATCAACTCATCTTATTGCTTATCCAAATAACTAGAGAAACTGAAGACTTGAAGGGATTCCTCTAAGGTAACACTGTAACTCAACTCTTCCAAGACTAAATCCAGTAATGTTTCCACTCCCCAACTTGAATTCCACTTAGGGTTCATTTCCTTGTCCCCCCCCAAGCTTCAGTCCATGAGCATTACAGCATGAAAGTTCTGGATAGAAATGACACTTCCTCAAACTGTGTGATTATTTCTTCCTGATAGAATATGAATTATAAATACATACATATAAAGCTTGGGAAATTTAACATTCTATTTCCCTCAGGAAAGGTACCTGAGATCTGTCAGTTTTGATGGAAATTATATCCCTGGGTTTACATCCATCAAAATAATTAAGCTACTCTTCATAGTAGATATAATATTATGACCAAAAAATTATTCAGAGAGAGTTCTTTGAAAATGTTTGAGATAGGTACTGACTATGGCATTCGTTCTCTTCTCACAGAGAGTAGAACTCTAAGATGAATAGGGTCATTGTTTCAAGATACTAATAATTAGCTAACAGGAAGGAGGGATCTACTGCCTTCTCACAGTTGTCCCTGTCCCAATATCTCACCCTATTTGTGTCAACTCTCTGGAGACCTAAATGGCCTATTCTCTCAGGGAGAAAGGCTTCAATACCTTTTTACCAACTCATTTTCCAAGGCAGATAGAAAAAGAAAATGAAAAAAATAAAAGAACACAACTGTCCTCTAGGGACATTACCTGTTGCCACATATAAGAAAACATGCCAACAGAATTTGCCTTCATTGAAAATCAGCCTAATTATGATTCTGCCATCAGGCAGCAGAGCTGTCCTGTTCCCCCCTAAACCCATGTTTGACATTTGTCCTCTCTGTGCTAATTTCCACAGAAGCTGGAGAGTAAAAATTACATATAGAAATTTGGATTTTCATAACTATCTAAGGTAGCTAGCTTGCATGGTGCATAGAGCCCAAGACAAAAAGATTCATCTCTGTGATCTAGCTGTATGATCTTGACTAAGTTATTGCATATTCTTTGCCGCAGTTTCCTTAACTATAGAATTAGCTAAAGAAAGAAATGGAAAACTATTCCAGTATTTTTGCCAAGAAAACTCTAAATGAGGTCTTGAAGAGTCAAACATAAGCTAAAACTACTGAACAACAACAACAAAAAGAAAACAAATAGAAGTAACTAAGCAAACAAACAATAATCTTTCCCCAAATCCCAAAACAATGCAAAAATTTAATTACACAAAAATTTGTATGTTCGTTCTTGTAATTTTTCAACAAGAGCCTGGATATTGATATGTCATTATTTTATGGTGAGGATTTCTTATTAATATTCATGACTTCTGAATTCCTTTCCAGTTTTAAAATTCCCTTTATTCTGAATCTCTGATTCAAAAGAATTTCCCTCCTCATCTAGAATATTATTTTTATTATTTTTATATATTTGGGTACTGCATCTCTATCTAACTGATATGGGATATAACCACAGGACAGTATGTTTTCCTGCCACAATATCAGAAAATTTTAGAACCAAGGGAGACTTAAAGGGTGATCTAGCCCAACACCACATTTTCCCATGGAGGAATCTACAGCTTAGAAAGATGGAGTGATTTTTTTAAGGTCACATAAGTAGTAAAGGATTAAGTTTTAATTCCAACCTGGAATAGATGTTTTAAGAGAAATTTCAAGCTCATATATGTCAATAGGAGAGGGGAGAGTGTGGATGTGGGTTGAAAGAGTTATTCTAAGTGAGTACAATGAGATTTAAATAAGTACTTTTTGCCTTAATTCAAATTTTTGCCATAATTCAAATCAGGTTTAGTAGATTGAAAATATGTGCATAATGGAATTCAAAACTAATAATCAACAAGTATTTAAGTATATCCTGAATCATGGCCTTGTCACAATAGAGAGGCTTGCATAACTCAAATAAATTATTAGCTATGACATGGACAGGTCATTGTGGAAAGTACTGACAATAGATGATTTATTGGAGAAGTGAATGGCCAACCACTCTAGTACCTTTGCCAAGAAAACCCCATGGACATATAAGTATCTGACATGTTGTGAACCAGAAGATTATGAAGAATTATAAGTCTTCATAAATCACTGAATGACTAAACAACAACAACAACAAATTTATTAAGTATTTGCTATGATCCAGATACTATGCTACACAAAGGATTTTTCTTTAAAGGAAAAATCATGAACAAAGTAAATATCCAATAGAATATTTTATATTTGAAAAGTGACTTGTGTGTCCAGGGACAAAACATTTAGCCTTTCTGATCCTCCATTTCTTCATATGTAGAATAGCAGGCATTATGCTTTATGACAAAAGAAGAATCTCAGGACCTCAAAATAAATACAAGAGGCACAGATCTAGGACATCTACATCTCAAATGTTCAAGTGGACTGTCTGTGCTTGATCTTTGGCTAATCATCCATAGTTAAATACATTGTACCTTGACCTCCAAATCACAATCCCATTGGTCTTCAGTTATGAAAAATAAATAACAAAATGAAATATAAAATTATGATAGAGTTGTCCTGGAGATGACCTAAAATCCTTTGGAGCTCCAAATCTATGAAACTATGTTTTATAGATTTTCCTAAGTATAGAAACCTGCCCATTTCCATTGTTTTCTGCTCAAATTTGAAAATTTAATTGGTTCCATTCCAGTCAAAACGAAATCTCATATATTGATAAGGGGCTGATAGCAAGTATTAAATTATCCCAGTGGGTGAGAAGAGTAAAAATAACAATAAACAGTTAAATCAATTTAATACTGATTTTGTACTTAGGCTTTGAAAGCTAATTATATTAGTGACTTTTGACATTTTATAGTATCATAAGACTTAGAGTGGGAAGGAAACTTAGAGACCAGGTAGGCCAAAATCTTTATTTTACTGAAATACAAAGAAATGGCATTTCTTGCTCAAAAGTGAGGATTTTGATTCAGGTCTTAATATTATGAATCTAGTTTTTCCCACCAACCCATGGTCTTTGGAAAGGATAGACATATATATTTACGTATATTTGTGGTATATAGATACACACATATACATACATACATACATATCTTTTCATGATGTGTACATACATTGCATACCTATATCTATGTATCTATGTATAAATTAGAGTGATTGATCATCTTATTCTTTCAAAGGAGATTATGCCAGATTGGCTGGGTTTTGAAATGTATCAAGGGGAGCAATATTTGATATGAGTCATGATGGCCCCAGGGCTATAATTGTGAGATAATGGAGATTGCATTTGATCCCAGAGACAAGGGAGAACCCCTTTAATTTAGTGAAAAAAGGAGTTACTTGTTTCAAACCTATGCTTTAAAAAGATCATTTCTGTAGCTGGGTAGAGGTTACCTGGAAAAAGAAAAGACTTGAATCAGGGAGATTAGTTAGCAGACTAAGACAGTAGTATTAGTAGTAGTATCAGCCCCAAGGACTGATTCAGGACAGTCTGATATTTTGATTTCTTCAATGGCAGGAAATATGTGTGTGTACATATACACTCCCATTTATATACACATACATTTATACATACATATTCACAAGACTTGTATGGTATATATGCATGCATGTTATGCACATGCATTTGTTATGTATGTATATGTATGCACAAACATATATGTATGCACATTATGAGCACATGCATTGTATGTTCACACTCATATATCTGCAACTCATGCAAATATATGTGTATACACATTTGCACATACTTATGTACACACCATAAGAAAGATTTGTAAAGCCACTGAGCTTTGAGATTTATATCATTAAAAGGATGACCCATGGCCTAGCTGTTAATATCCTATGTTATAAACTAGTAGGAACTATGGAAAGACTTTTATCCCTCTGGATATTATCCAGATTTTCCCATATAGCATGGTCAGATTCTCTGTGTTTTAGTGAAGAAAATGAAAAGGGGTATGTGTGTATGTGATATGTACATGTATATATTCACAATATACACTGTGGATATACATGTACACATGCATGTATAAATGCACATGTGTGCAAGGAGAGAAAAACAAATACAGAAATTATCATAATTCAGTCTGTTTTGCTATGCTTTTAAAGCTATATAATCTTTATAGTTTCTTATGCAATCTTCCCTGTTATTTTTTATTATGAAATTATTCTGTTTGATTGTTAAGGTCATCAAAACAAATAAATAAACAAAAATCTAGCCCAATCTACATGGCAGGCCATTAGGTGAATGCTAATCTCTTTCATCAGTTGGCTCAATAGGCCTATGTACCAATCAAGCCTTAGACAACTTCTCTGTTTTGTTTTGTTTTGTTTTGTTTTGTTTTGTTTTGTTTTGTTTTGTTTTTGTAACGGGGAGGGCAAAAGCAAAAAATTAAAATGAAAAAACCAGAGGGGGAACCAACTAGCTTAAATGACAAAAAGTGCAATACCAAATCAGATAAAAGGTAACAAGGACCTGAATTAAATACTGTGGTGATGATGAATTTAGCCTGACCCTTAGATAGCTTGTCTCAAGTTCAATGCTGGACGTGTATGGCTTCTTACCAAGCTCTTAAAGCCTTCCCAGAGTCCAACATCTGAAATCTTGGCTTTGAAAATCTCAGTATCCCATCCTTTCCTTTCTTTTCAACTTAATTTAATAAACATGGGCCAAACATTCTATACCAGGTAGTGTGTAAAAAAGCACAAATGAAACATCATTGTCCACAAAGAGCTTTGCTTCTGTTGTCTTTATGAAAAATCACATTGAGATTTTAATAGAGACATGTCATCATTGTAAATGTACTATGCTCTAATGCCCACAATTTCATTTATGTGAATAATCCTTTTTTTAACCAATAATTGAAATCTTGTCTTTCCCATAATAGAGCTTAATAAGTTGTTGTTAGTTTAAAAAAGCCATTCAATTATTTTCTAAGCATAGGACAATGAACTCTTCTGCAAAGCTATCTTGATTTTGGTCGATAAAAACACAATTCATACCTTTGATATTTGGCAAGAGTGTTGAGAATACTGGTACCAAAAAATCACCAAAATAGGGAAGTAGGTGCTGGCAGTCCATCGTCCAACCAGCACCAATAAGCCAGTGGGATAATCTTTGCTGTAATTCCACGGTAGCATGACAGATGGAAATATCAGAGTCAGTATAATGCAAATGCTAGTTTTTCTTCACAGTCTCCAGTCTGCTTCCAAACTCCAGCTGTCACTATGTCCATCTGTTTTTATTGTAATTGTTCCGGATTGTTCAGCATGATATTTCCTGGAGGCACCTTCCTGGGAAATCCACAGGTGCAAAGTTGACATATTCATCACCTGAAAACGCTTTGAAAATGTTCTGAGAGAATTGTTTAGGCATTATAGGAGTAGGGGAAAAAACACTATTAGTGGTTAACATAAGCCCTAAACATTGCTGGATATTTTTTTGTAATTTTCCTCCCAAACTCTAGTGGTTTCATTCATGATTCCTATAGGACTAAATCCAAGCCAAGCTTAAATTAAAAATAAAATAGGAACTTCTTTGGGAGTTCCCTAATTATATTAAAGCATGGGAAGCTCTCATAGCTGGATGGAGAAAAAATCAATTTTCTTTTAATGGTCAGATAATTAAAAATGACAAAAGATATATTTTACAAGTGCCAAATGTGCACAGATTACCTGTGGGAAGGGAACATGACGTATTTGTCTTTCAAATTTTTCTAACAAATGGTATTCAGCTGTTTTCTCTGTACCCAACACACATTTCCCCCTCCTGGCTCATTAGAACAGCATTTCTGACTCTAAACAGAATCATTTCCGACTCTTCATCATCTCTTCTTTTCATTAATCATGGAGCCTGTGTAGTCTGTGTGCATTCACTCTTGCTTTCCAAGTGTTGTCACTGACATTTTCAAGTGTGCATATGTCACAAAACCCTGAGCCACAGCTTCTTATGAAACCATAACATTTGATGGATGTTTTTTTTCATTTATTTGGTTTGCAGTTTTCATATATATTGGATGAAAAAAAAGTGGTGAAGAGTGCCAAATATTTTTATTGAACTGACATTCTAAAAATGCAATGGTATTGACTTATAAGATATCCCTTCATCTCATTGAAATCATTCCTAGAAGAATCGTGTACTAGCATATATACATATATATGACAGTATATATGTCTATATGCCTTTTGCCTATTTAATAGATAATATGCCAATCAGTAAAGATCTACAATTTCATCTAAGGGAAATATGAGTATGAAAAATCCCTGCAGGATAGTCCTGCAGATAACTATGATTACATCTCTATTTGTCTGTTTATCTCTAAATCCATCTATCTGTCTATCTATCTATATTTTGAAGTCTTAGAAAATTGTTTAAAGTCAGGGAGTTCAAGTGACTTTTCCATGATATTTAGCTTAGTATCAGAGGCAGAATCTGAATCCAGGTCTTGTTGACTCTATTGTAGAACTTTGTGTTCTCTGCTTCAGATGTCCATTATTTATTAAATTGTAGTACATTTCAATCCCACTTTAACCCAAATGTTTATATTACAATTACTTTTAGAATGGTCTACATTTTAAATTACATAAGGCATATTCATATTCCAGTAAACCAATGAGATCATCTAGGTGTTTGGAATTTATTTAAATAGCATCTACTCTTTACTTTAGAATGCAGATATTCCCTTTGGACCATCTGGTATGAATCTATATATAAATGACCTATATATAAATGGTCTATATTTAAATGGATAGATACAATAGGAATAGGGTGTGATTTCCTAGACTTAAGAAAATTCTTTTATCAATGCATAAGGTACTGAGAACTTAAGGCAGCTAGGGGTTGCAGTTAATAGCATGTTGGCCCTGGAGTCAAGAATATCTGGGTTCAAATCCAGCCCCAGACTTTTACTAGCTATATGATGCTAGGCAAGTCACTTAACTCTGTTTGTATCATTTTTTTCATTTGAAAATTGATCTAGAGTACAGAAAGAGTTTGATTGATACATATAGAAAAATTAGAGAGATCTAGACATAAATATATAGATCAATATATATACAATGGTAGAGAAATACAGAAGGGAAATAAATAATATATTGTTTATTAAATAATTATATTCAGGAAATTAAGACAATTATAGAGCAATCAAAACAGCTCTTGTGTCAAAAAGCTTACATTCCATTAGAGAAAGATGAATATGATCACAGAGGCACTGAAAAATATAGATATGTAACAACATGGGGGAAAGGGGCAATAGCATAGGGTCCTGGCTCCTAGAAAGATAAGGGAAACAATTCCTTTCTCAGAGCCAGAAATAAAGTCAAGTTTATGATAGCAAGTGATGATATTTGGAGAGCTTAGAATTTCAGAGAAGAAATCAACAGGAAATAGTCAAGTCTTTAGAATATTGGATTAGGTTTTGTTCTTTACATCCTAATCTATTCATATATTTCTAAGAATGGTAGATAATATGCTAAAAAGAGCACAATATCAAGGAGACATTTATTAGGGGAAAAAAAAGCCTGCTGGTGACAAAGCAAAATGAAATAAATGATAAATTTGTAGCCCTGTGTTCCTCTGGAATATGAAGAAATATGAAGAAAAGTCCCCCTCTTGGAGTCCATTGTTATGGAAGATTTTCGGCAAGACATGGACAACAGTCAAAAAAGTGTCAGTGAATTATTATCTTCATGACTGAAAAGAGTACTCATCTAGATGAGACTCCTACCTATTGAATTATCCAAAATAGAACATAAAAGCATGACTATTCAACTTTCAGATCGTTTACAGTTCCAGACAGAGCAATCAAACATGGTGTAATCAAAACATCTGTTAAATTTTCACCCATCATGGTGGAAAAGTTGATAAAAATAAACTCTAGGCTCATATCCTAAATAAATGAAGCTACAATGGGAAGGAAGCAGCTCTGATCAATCATCTTCCTTGCAGTAATTACAATTCTTTTTTATTTATGCCAAGCTGTTTCCAGAAGGGTAGAACCAAACTCCTCATCAGTATGATAAAAAGAATAAAAAAGAAGAAATACAGTGTTCAGATATTTCCATGGAGTTTAATTCATTATTCATTCTTCAAAAATAAGATGGTACCATAACAAAAAGTGAGGCAAGGATTTTCTATGATGTGTATTTGTTTTGTTTGTTCACTTCATTGTTTTATAAAGCTTCTTGTTAATCTTTTAAATGGAACAATTAGACATCCTATTGAGTTAGCTATGACATTTGAGAATCTGTATGAAGAAATCTTAAGATGCAGGCAAGTGTTATTGAAAAAGAGGAAAAAGTGGCAATGCTCTAGTTTATTGCAAACTTTTAAAAACATTCTTTAATTCTTGTTGGGTGAATTTTTTTCTTGTATATTGTCCTTTGTCTTTTTCCCTTTCACTTATTTTCTTTTCCCCCTTCATTTTCTTCCCTACTTCTCATTCTCTTTTTCTATCAATGAAAAAAAGTAGGAATTTGGAGGTAGAGAACGAACCTAAATTTTAAGAAATCAATAGTCTATTTCAAACTCAGTCACTACATAGATGTTTATCTTCTGAATAAGTTAATTAATGCCTCTGCCTTTTAGTATCTTCATTTGTAGAAAACGAGTATTGAACTAGGTAAGGAGTTCTTAACGTGGGATCAGTGAACTCTCAAGAACTCCATGGATAGATGGCTCAAAAAATTAAATGTGAAAACAGAAACATTTATTATTACTAAATTCTAATTTAAATCTAACATCTCTTAATTATTTAAAAATATTCATATGAGAAGGAATACCCGGTCTTCATTTTTACTAGTTAGCCAGAAGGGTATAGAAAATAATCAAACAAATGAACAAAAAATGATTTATAACACTTGGTTGCTAGATGATTTCAAAGGTCCCTTCTGGATCTTGCTTTCAAACATTAATATCATATTCAATTTCATAATAAATATAAAATTCATTCTCTGTTTTTATTTAATCTAAAATTATTATTCTTGTTATCAATATTATCATAATAGATTAATTTACTGGAGAAAATTATTATAAAATAAATATTATTAGTTTCCTTGGGGATAGAGGTTGGAGGCTAAAGGTGCCATATAAAATTCATATGAAATTATTCTGCAGGCTTATGGATTTTTATTTAATCTAGCAATCTGTTCCTTCTAGTGCTGAAAGCTTAAAAGGCTTTCAATTGAATTTTTAAATAAACTTGGCACCATTAGTAATTTATTTTTATTTTATATCGTCTGAATGGTACACCTGCCCTGGAGGAAAATTGCTTACTTACATATGTGTTTCTGCCTACACACATGAATGGATGAATCAATAACATGTGAATTTAAGTATATCTTCAAAATGTTTTATTTCAAAAACATGAACAATAAATGTTGCCAACTCTATATTCAAAGGAATATGAATAGCTGAGACACAGTAACGAGGGTATAGAGTAATGTTTACATTATACATAAATGATGTTTGTATAAAAGGAACTTCATCTTCATTATTGACTCTGTGTATCTAGGTTATAGCCATGGCTATTAAGAAGAAGCAATTTTTTAAGGTATTGAAAAAAATAAAAATAAAAATCTGAGGAAATAGGTTTACTGAATCCTTCAGTCTCCATGCAAGCTATATTTTTGGTAAGAAAAAGAAATAAACAGGATAGATAACTTTATACAATATGGAAGAAGAATGAAAATATGAAAAGGGACATCACACCTTCTCCAAAATGTAAGGGAGGCAAATGGGTAATTTCTTTCTTTAGGGAGATCAGAAAAAATTCAGAATCTTCATTTTCAATATTTAATCACCACAATAGTTATGGTTTAACCTACCAGGAACAGAATCATGTGTGTTTTTTTCTGTGATAAACTCAAGGTCACAAGTTTACATATACATATACAGACAGACACACATACATACATTCACACATATATGCATATGTATGTATATATTTTATATAGAAAGTTGCAAAGTTACAACACAAAGTTTTAAATTGGAGCTATATCTTAAACAGCCGACAAGACTGGTTTAACAAGGTGATCCCAAGTAATTCTCGTCCCTACCACAGAAATCAATTCATTATTACTCATAACTGCAATGAATTTGCTTTATTCTTAAGATCTGGTACCTTATATTTGCCTCTCCATGTAATAACAGTCATGTTCCAGGACTTTCAAGAACCCTTAAGGCACGGTCAATGACTTGGTAACTCTTGCCCATACAACAAAGCACATAAATTTCTAACTCTTGTTTAGAAATTTTAAATCTAAATTCTATGTCACTATTAGTATTGTGAAAGTTTTGATAACCTCTTGTCCTATTATTACATTTAAACTTCTTATGTTTTATAATCATGGCTATCTGAACCAAAACGAGCCACTACTCTGAATTCCACTAAAGTCAGCCATTCCCTCTTAGTCTATTTTTCTGTCCTATTCTATGTATCATGTCCCCAAGTCCTCTCATCTGCCAAAAAAAAAACAAAAAACAAAACATTGTATTATTTTGTTTTTAGTGCTCTTCATAACACATCTGTGAGGTAGTCAGTCAATCAACTATTCATTATTAATAACTCTTGTCTCCCATTCATTGCCCTAAGGGCTAAGGATATAAAAACAAAATCAAAAACATGCCCTACAAACAGCATGTAAATGTATATGTATATTTAGGACAATATAAATAAAATTTAAAAAAATAAATACAATGAGTGCAATCTAATTAAGTATGAAATAGTTAATGAGGAAGGGAACCAGCAAATGAAGTTATAAGGACATTATTCCTTAAGATGGATTTATATGTATTTCTTCCTCTGAAAAAACAGTGATTATAATTGCTACAGCTACCCAGGATTATTGTGAGAATCATATGAAATAATATTTGTAAAGTGCTTAACACAGTGGTTAGCACATAATAGGTGTTACATGTGTTAGCTATTACATATTTACTATTATTGCTTTAATTATTATTATCATTTTTATTATTTCTATTATTTTTGCATTTGATTTTAGAATTCCAACTAATGCTTCTACCCTGGGTAATTTAAGTTTCTTGAGGGCAAAAATTCATATTTTTGTCTTTACATCATCAGTGTTTGGCAGATGGGGCTATAATAAATAATTGTTAAATTGAATTGAATACTCTAATGAGTCTCAATTTTTTTTGATATTCCTAATCCACAAAATGATGCAGCTCACAATGACTCTATGGGGCATTTGAGGGGAATTTCTGAGATCCAATAAATTAATTTAATTTTAACCAACTTGGTGACAGAGCAGGCTGAAAAAACTTTGTCATATGATATGAATATTTAGAAGGCACAAAACAGCTAGCACATGTCCTCCTTAAAAAGTTGGGAAAGCCCAACTGTGACCTTAATAACTACATAATAAAAATAAGTCATTAAAAAATTAAATGTTCTATATTTTTAATAACACCCGTTTCTGAACTGCTCTAAAAATTCCCTATCTTTTACATGAATTTGTGTAAACTTCTATAATTAATCAAGAATTACTAAACTAATTTCTTTCCTAGTCAGTAATATTTATTAAATGCTTACTAGTTTCCAGACACTGTACAAAGCAAAAGCAATATAAATAAAAGCAAACAACAGCCCCTGTCCTCCAAGAGCTTCCAGTCTAATGGGGAAAGATAGCTTTTAAACATCTATATGCAAATAAGCTATATAGAAGATAACTTAAAAATAATCAAAAGCCTTAAAGTCAAGAAACATCAGGAAAGGTGTGATTTTAGTTAGGTATTAAAGAAAATTAGGGAAGTCAGGAGGTGATGATGATGAGGGAAAACATGCCAGGCAGGTGCTTACCACAGGTGTTACAGAAAAAAAATAGTATAATAGTTAGAAGTGAAATTTTTTATTTGATACTAAAGAAACAATAATATTAAATTATTTGGGAACTCCCCCCACCCTAAAGCAAAAATAATTTACTAGGATAATTAGGTTTTTTCCCCCTCATGCTAAAGTAAGATATATATTTTTTGTAAATGAAATAAATTTCAGATAATTTTCCTCTAATAGTTCTTCTTGCTTCCTCTCTTAATGCCTTATGTGGGGCCTGTGGTGATGGGGTGGCAAGGAGCTTACTAGCCCTCCCACATTCCCTAATCCTAGGCCATATCTCTAACTATTCCATTTCTTCAATGTCTTTCAGAATTGTTGTCCTTAGACAAACTATCTGTTGACCAGAAGTTAATAATTTATTAATATACTATAGTAATTCTATCCTTTTTATTTCCTCTACTAGAGTGCAACCTCTATGAGGGCAAATACAATATTTTCTATGTTTATATCTATGGCATTATAATCATTTATAGAGTGTGTAAAATTTTTCTTTTTCAATTACATGTAAAAAGAATTTTTAACATTCTCTTTTTTTAAAAAAATTACATTCTGATGGGTAGAGCAACAACCTTGAAGTCAGGAGAACCTGAGTTCAAATGTAGCCTCAGACACAACACTTCCTAGCTATGTGAGCCTAGGTAAGTCATTTAACCCCAATTGCCTCAGCAAAAAGAAAAAAATATATATTTCAAATCCCTTTTCTCATCTTCTGAAGTCTTTTAGAAAATAAACCATTGTATCAATTATACAGAGGCAGTCTACAAAACAAATTTTCATATTAGCCATATTGTAAACAAAAACTTAACAAAGAAAAAATAAGAAAAATAAAGCAAAAAAGTATTATTTGATTTATATTTAGATTCCATCAGTTCTGGTGGAGAGCAATTTTTATCATAAGTCTTTTGGAAGTGTCTCAAATCATTATGTTGTTGAGAAAAGCTCAGTCATTTACAGCTGATCATCATACAAATTGCTGCCACTATATATAATCTTTACCTAAGCTCTCTTCACTTTCATGAGTTCATGTAAGTCTTCCCAGGTTTTTTCTGATATCTAACTTGCTTGTTATTTCTTGCAATACAGTAGCATTGCTTCATAATCATATATCACAACTTGTTCACAAAATCCAAAATTAATAGGGATGCCCTCAATTTCCAATTCTTTACTACCACATAAAAGAATTGCTTAAAATGTCTTTTGCTCATATAAGAATGTTTCTTTTTTCTTTGATCTATTTGGGGCATTTCTTTTTCAATTATTATTCTTCTGATTTTGTTTTATTATTTATTGATGTCTTATGGAATCATTACGTTCAACATAATTTTTAAGGAATTATTTTCTTGTAATTGTAATTTTTAAGGATTTATTTTCTTCAATGAAATTTTTAACCTTCTTTCCATTTAGTTGATTCTGTGGCTTACTGCCATCCCATCCCCTGGGTAACATTACAATGATGTGGCCTTGATGCGATCCAGGACTAAAGACTACTTTGATGAGATAATCTTTTCTATTGACCTTCTAAATAGTCCCAGGGTGAAAAATTGTTTTGCTCTGACTTTTTATTGCTTCTTCTACCCTAGAATTAGATTTAAGGTATTATTTTTAAGTTGATTGGAATGGAATTTAGGAGAGTTCAAGTGAATTCCTCCCTTTACATCTTTACTCCACTATTTTTGGCCAGCTTTTGCATTAAAAAGTAAATATATAAAAATGTAGATATATAAATACACATATAATACATATAAATATATATAAAGTAAATACATAGGGCAGCTAGGTAGTGCAGTGGATAGAGCACCAGCCCTAAAGTCAGGAGGACCTGAGTTCAAATGTGGTCTCAGACACTTAACACTTCCTAGTTATGTGATCCTGGGCTAGTCACTTAACTCCAATTGCCTCGGGGAAAAAATATATAGACTCACATGTGCATATATATGTGTGTGTGTGTGTGTATTTTGTTCAAGTCTTTAATTCATAATTTCATTTGGTTTTATATTCCTGACTAAAACAACTTGGCACTAATCATTTTTCTAGTAGCATTAACTAGTATTCTAGAAAAATTGTTCTCCATGTTCTTTATATCTATAATTTGCTAGAATACATTTTGAACACAGTATCATACAAATTTCTAAAATCAGCAGTCAATTAAAAAAAAAAAACTCGGGGGAACACAGCTTCCAAAGATATTGCTACCATTTTATCAAAGGGAGAAAAAAAAAAAACATTATCATCAAGAAAGGAAAATATGTAGATAAATGGAAAGATAGCTAGATTTTAAATATCTTCCATTATCTTCAGTTTGATTTCAAAGAAAGCTTTTAAGGCAAATTTCAGATCTTAATACAATTTTAAACTTTACCTTGAATCTTTTGATATCCCTCAATTATTTGAACTTTAATGCCTGCCTTTGACAACTTATGTGTACCATGCTTCAGAGGAAATTTTTATGGATCTGAGATGGAATGCAATTAAAAAAAAACCTAATAGAACATTTTATAATGAGTAGGTCAATCATATAACAGAACAAAGACTTCTTAACCTAGATTTTGCTTGTATTGAAATCCCATTTTGATGGTCTCGGTTTAACTTCACTGCCATCATTTAAAGAAGAAAATAAAGTGGACAGGGAAGTTTCTTTTTATTTTTTTTTAAAATAATGTTTTTTACTTTTCAAAATATATGCAGACAGTTTTCAAATTAACTTTTGAAAAACCTTGTGTTCTATAATTTTTTCTCCTTCCCTTTCCTCCAAATGCCTCCCATAGATAGCAAATAACCCAATATATTAATTAAACATGTGTAATTCTTCTATATATATTTCCACAATTATCATTCTGCACAAGTAAAATCAGACCACAAAGGGAAAACATAAGAAAGAAAACAAAAAGCAAGCAAACAATAACAAAAAGAGTGAAAATACTATGTTGTGATCCACATTCAGTCCCCACAATCCTCTCTGTTTGCAGATGGCTCTTGCCATCACAAGACCATTGGAACTGGCCTTAATCATCTCATTGTTTAAAAAGACTTATGTCCATGAGAATTGATCATCATATAATCTTGCTGTTGCCATGTACAATGTTCTCTTGCTTATACTTACTTTTCACTTAGCATCAATTCATGTAAATCTCCTCAGGCATTTGTGAAATCAGCCTGCTGATAGTTTCCTATAGAAGAATAATATTCCATAACATTCAGTTTCCAACTTTTGGGCATCCACTCAGTTTCTAGTTTCTTGTCACTACAAAAAGGGCTGATACAAAATATTTTTGAACATGTGAGTTATTTTCCCCTTTTTATGATCTCGTTGGGATATAAGCCCAGTAGAGGTGCTGCTAGATCAAAGGGTATGCAATTTAATAGCCTTTTGGGCATAGTTCCAAATTGGTCTCAAGAATAGTTGAATCAGTTCACAATTCTACCAACAATGTATTAATGCCCCAGTTTTCTCACATCCCTTCATAATTATCTTTTTCTGTCATCTTAGCTAATCTGAGAGGTATATAGTGGTACCTCAGAGTTGTTTTAATATGCATTTCTTTGATCAATACTGATTTAGAGCACCTGTTACTAGAAATGGTTTCAATTTCTTCATTTGAATCTTGTCTATTCATGTCCTTTGACCATTTATCAATTGGAGAATGGCTTAAATTCTTATAAATTTGAGTCAATTCTCCATATATTTTAGAAACATTTTAATATTTTATAAAACATTGTTTGTTTTATTCCTTCTCTTTTTGCCTTTTTATACTTCTCTTATGTTCTGTATTTGAAGATATTTTCTATTCAGTTTCCTTCTTCCTTCCTTTTTTCCTTCCTTCCTTCCTTCCTTCTTTCTTTTTTTCCTCTCTCTCACCTCCCTCTTTTTCTCCTTTTCTTTTTTTCTTTTTTGCTTCCTTTCTTCTTTCTCTCCTCCCTCCCTATCTCCCTTCCTCTCTCCTTCCCTCCCTACCTTCCTTCTTTCTTTCTTCCCTTCCTTCCTTCCTTTCAAATTTTGTTTGTTAAATTATCATTTATTTATTTTTAAAGTACTTGAATTTTGTTGAGTCTTTCCCTAGTTTTCCTAGTGTAGATGAAAGTTTCAACCAGGAACATAATCTCCTTCAATGTATCCCCTATTCAAACATTTATCTTAAATGTTGTCTAGTTAACGACAAGTCAGAGCCAGTAAACATTTATTAAGCACCTACTATTCACAAAACACTTTATAAGCATTGGAGAAACAAATACAAAACAAACAAACAAACAACAACAAAAACAGTCCATACCCTCAAAGAGTTTTACAAATAAATTAAAAAGGAAAAACAAGGTATAAAAAAAGTTGGAAAAATGCATTTAGGAGTGAGTGGAGCATATCTGTCATAGGGGCATGATGAAGTTCTTTAGCTTCCATGGGAAATGATTTGTGGATGTATGAGTCTTGGAACAGATTTCATCTTTCAGATAGTTCAGTTTCTGGAGATCATGTGGGCCAGGAGAAAAACCAAATGGGAAACAATAAGGTAAATACTTTGGCTATCCTCATAAATGAATATTGGAATTTTCCAATATTCATATCTCCCAAATACTCCAATCAGAAGGAAGGAGAGTCCCCAGAAGAAGGGGTATTGAGGAAATATGAATTTCAAAGTTAATTTGATCATGTAGAATAGTGAATTTCTAGAATCTCTAAAGTTTAGATTAGAATTGGGTCAGAAGTGATGACAAATAATAACTTTAACTAGAAAGTAGTTATTCTTTTCCACAAAGCATTTAGAATAAATTAAATTTAATGTTTATAGTTTTGATATAATTTAGATGTAATTTTTATATTTAGGGATTAGAATTTGAACATATTTGTATATTTTAATTCTTTCAATTAACATAACTTTTAGAGAGTAATATTTCAGTTATGTCATACTAGCTAATAGTTTAACTTGACTCAAGAATTGAATTTAATTTGCAGCATCATGAACTAGAAGGTGTTCTGAGCATAGAAAATTAAAAGATTAATTGCCTAATGACATTTTATGGCCTTGTGTGAGTCAGTTAAACTCTATGTGCCTCAATTCTCTTATGTGTAATATGGAGAAAATAGTCTCTAAAATCTCTTTCATCATGAAATCCTAGTTTCTTAGAAGTCTGCCTGATCTTCCCACCTCACAGGGCTTTGGGGAAATCAAATAAAGAGTGTTCAAATGTATTGATCTATATTTTCTTAAAAGAAGTAACATTAAACAAATAGTATGGATTTATTTCCTTGAAGTGATTCTGAAACAGTTTTTTTATTATTTTTTTTCCTCCTTAAAGTTTGGCAGCATGCTGGTGGATTTCTGGCCCTGTAATGTTAAAGAGTAGTTTGTTTTTGTTTTGTTTTGTTTAGAAGAAAAATAAATAATATCTAAGTATTTCATGCTCTATAGAATTCCACATGTGTACTTTAATTTATGGAGATGAACCATCCAGTTTTCAAAATTTAATGGATTATTGTGCCATTCTTAGTTCTTCATTAATGGATAAGGTATTTGAAGAGTATTCTAATTATCTAAATATCTCTTCTACATTTTTTTCTTGAAGGCTGATTTTTTAAAAAATGATCTCAATGTTTATACTGTTTTAGATTAATTATGAATTTCATGGTCACTTGTTATCAGCATGCTTATTTAATCTGTGAATCTCTAGTCTCTAGATACATTTAAATAATATCTTCAATCTACTTTGATTTTTTTGGCATCACAATAAAAATTTCTCCCCATGCCACGTGAACTATGAGCACATTTGATATAATCTTTACTTTTTGTTCTCTTTCCCCCTTTAAAACTAAATACAAAATAAGAAAAAAAATAGAAAAAAAAAGACAGAAAATGATTAAAAAAAAAAAAACCAACAAACCATTGTCATGTGCCAAGCAGAACATCAAATAGGATTCAAAATATGTAATAATTTTTTCAACAAAGCACTAACAAAAGGCATTATATTGATGTCTATCCATCTTTTCTTTGCTTCCTTATAAATTATTCTTTTGTTCTTTCCTGTGCATGTTTTATTTTATGTTTTTCTTCTTTTGTTCTTCTACCTCCCCCAAGCTGACTGCAATAGAAAACGAGTGTGTAAACACATACACATTCATACACATACATACAAACCCATAAATGTACACACATATACATACACCTTTACTCATTTAAACAAACATCCAAAGAAATATTAGTATCACTGACATAAAATGTAGATTTCTCTCTTGATTGAATCTGTAAGTTTAACATCAATGATTTCACTTTACAATGATCCCACTTTTTTCCCTAATGAATTCTACTCCAAATCCTTATTTCCTTATTATATATTATATTTTTGTTTTTATTTTTATTTTTATTTTGCCCAAGGTCACACATCTAGTAAGTGAAAAGTGTCTGAGGCTGAATTAGAACTCAGATCCTCTTGACCATACCCTATCCATTGCACTATTTAGCTGCCCCTTATTATAATGTTTGTGAATATCTCTTATTTCCTATCCCTCCTAATTCTTCCATTTTAAATCTACTCCTTAACTTGTCTTGCCATTGCTTAACCTCCTCCCACCATGGATCCCTTCCTTATGTTATCCCCTCACATTTTCCATTTCTCTTTATCCCAACCCCATTAATGTATAGATCTTATCCCACTTCAGTTAAATATCTTTCCTGTGTCCCTCCTTATCCTGTGTCACCATTTCCCTCCCTCTTTATCCTTTTTCCATTAATCTATACACTTTGTCCCACTCCCATAAGTCCACACGTCCTTCTGTAGCCCACCTTATCCTCTCCTGCTATTTCTTTACAGATTTTGGAAGGTACTATACCCTTCATGGTATACACACAGACATACACACACATATATGTATGTATGAATGTATCTATATGTGTGTTTGTAATCTTCCTATTTAATCTATTCCCAGTGTAAATAGGTTTGCAAAAGTACCAAGCCTTCTCCTTCCTCTAATGCCTTTGGATTGATTTTTCTTCTCTACCTGATTTGTGTAGCATAATTACTATTTTTAGCTTTTCCTAGACAGTTTTGCTTTTCAGAATCACATCTTACTCAGCTTTGCCTCTATCTTTCTTTGTGCTACCTGATTATTGATGTCACATTTCCATATAGAAAAACAAAAAAATTATCTTTGTTGAATACCTTGAAATTAATCTTTGATATTAACTCTTATATGTTAAATTTTCTATTGAGTTCAAGTTTGGTTGAGACAAAGTTCTGAAAATACGCAAGTTTGTGGAATGTTCATTTTTCCCTCATTCAATATCATAGTGAGTTTTGATGGATATGATATTTTTGGCCCCAAACCAATTCTTTTGATTGTTTATATATATTATTCCAAAACTTGCAGTCTTTTGTTATAGCTATTGATAAATCTTATAATATTCTAAATGTAGCTCCAGGATATTTCATTGCTTTACTGCTGTTGTTTGTTTGTTTATTGTAGAACATTGTCTTTGATCTGGGGTTTTCAAAATATAGCATTAATATTTCTATGTGTTTTTCATGGAGTGTTTTTCTATTTCTAATTTCCCCTCATGTTATATCACTTCAGGACAATTTTCTTGGATTATTTCTTGCATTGTTGTACCTAGGTTCTTTCTTCAGTCACAGCTTTCAAGTAGTCCATTTATATTTTCTCATCTTGATATGTACTCCAGATATCTTGTTTTTCTTATAAGATTTTTCATATTCTGTTCTGTTTTCATTCTTTTTTTAATTATAAGATTTTATTTTCAAAATATATACATGGATAATTTTTGACATTCACCCCTGCAAAACCCAGTATTCTAATTTTCCCTCCTTTCTCCCCACTCCCACCCCCAGTCTCCAAGTGATCTAATATATGTTAAACATGTACCATTCCTCAATACATATTTCCATAAATATCATGCTGCACAAAAGAAAATCAGATCAAAAAGAAAAAAATGAGAAAGAAAACAAACAAACAACAACATAAAGAGTGAAAATACTATCCTTTCTTTATCACAAGACTTTTGGAATTGGTCTGAATCACCTCATTGCTGATGAGATCCTAGATCATTGTGTATAATCTTGCTATTGCCATGTATAATGATCTCTCAGTTTCTGCTCACTTCACAGAGCATCAGTTCCTGTATGTCTCTCCAGGCCTCTCTGAAATTATCTTTCTGATCATTTCTTATAGAACAACAATATTCCATAATATTCATATCCCATAACTTATTCAGCCATTCTCCAACTGATGGGCATACACTCAGTTTCCAGTTTCTCACTACAAAAAGGGCTGCCACAAACATTTTCCCACATGTGGGTCCCTTTCCCACCTTTAAGATTATATATATTTATGTGTGTGTGTGTGTGTATGTGTATGTGTATATATATATATATATATGTGTGTGTTGTGTGTGTGTGTGTGTGTGTGTGTTTTCTTGATCTCTTATAAATTCACTGTACCAGTGTTTTAGAAACATAAAAATCCAATTATTCATAATTTCCATACTCATACACACACAACAATTTATAAAATATTAGTATTTAAATATTCAAACAAGAAAATGTCATCACAAAGGAACTTGATTTATTTCAAATATACAGAAAACACACTGGACAATGACTGTCTAAGACAAAGTAAATAAAAGAATTTTTTCCTTTTGGATACCTTCATTTTAGGCTATATAAGAATGAGACTTTCCTGTAGTCAATCTGTATAGTGGTCCTTAGAAATACAAGGGTCCAAGAGATTTTCTTTATGAAGCCATCACAGTATAGTAGTACTTCTAGACCAAATTTCCCCCACTTTCATTCATACTGATGGCTCAAGTTCCTAGAATATTGGTGAGTATTTTAATTTCTTTAATTGTTCAAAGAATAATCTTTAGTGAGTAAATTTCTAATACTGTTGTTCACAAGCACCCACCTATGTGTTTCTTAGTTATGACCTCAGGATTTATTAGCTTTTACAAAAGGTATTTTTTAAAAAAAGATGGTAAAGAAACTTCTGTTTTTGTCTTTATTTTAAACAATCTTTCTCTAAAACTGGATTCACTTTGCACAATAAAGTACTTATGGAACATGGGCTCAAATTTAAAATAAAGTTGTGAGACATACATGTGAACAATTCACAAGTTTGATTACCCAAAGTCCTTTTGTCCATTCAGAGGAACCAATGAAGTTTCCTTAGGTACAGAACAATGCTAGATGCTGTGGGAAAGAGTCTTTTGGAAGGTCTAAAACTGGCATTCTCTCCATAATGAGGGATCATGGTGCATTTAGAGATTATGATGTCCTCAGGTTAATGTCATTCCACAAAATCTGATAGTTTTCCCTCTGTTAGCAGCTGCCATTCCACAGGCCACAGTTATATGTTAGTCATTGTTGGATAGAGGAAAGGAAAAGAAATAAACTTTCTTTTTACTGTCACACACTGCTCCAACAATTCTTTTTATAGTTTTCTAGCTACTTTATATGACCACTTCTCAACTGACTCAGAAATAGGATACTATTCCCCTTCTGCTCCCTAAGTGGATCTGATCCTTTAGGCAAATTACAAGATATTGTCTGTCAGACTTCATACAATTATTTTTCCAATTCATCATATATCCAATAATAATAACTTTATATTTATTTATTTTTCAATTCTCCTTTACGTTTTTCCACACGTAGTTGGCACTTCTCATTGTTTGATTTACTTGAGCTGTCTGATAGTTGTATGATTAATTTAGAAACATCCTTGCATTTGGTCTATCTACTTTCCCTTATTGAGTTGAAGAATTAGCTCTATAAATTTCCAAGTTCTATATAATAATAATAACATATATTTTTTTAAATTCCTCAAGGATATTTAAGGACAAATCATTGAAAGACTATGCTTTCCATCAAAAGGAGTACCAAGATAAATAAAAGCATGGATTCTTTAAGCAACAAAGCAATCACAGAATAATAGGACATTAGATTATAAACAAATAATAGAATTGTGCAAAACATCCCTGGATATGAATTTCTTTCCAGCATTTCTGAAAAGCGCTCATATAGCCTTGGCTTGAAAACATATAGGAAAGAAAAATCCACTGTCTTCCAAAGGAACCCACTCCAGTTTGATATATTTTTAGTTGAATAGTTTTTATTTATAGACAATCCAAATCAATCTTTTTCTGAAATGTAATGTTATTTTTTCTAGATTGTTCTCTGGACCCAAGGAAAATAAGTTGAATCCCCTTTTCTATCCAATATCCCTTTAAATAGTAATATCATTATAGTCACAGCAATGTTTGGAAATACTTTATTAACCCAAAAATAATCATTAGTAAGAATTATGTACATATATAAACATATGTATTTATAAACACATGTATGTAGGCACACATTTAAAATGCTAATGAAGATACAATTCTAAATAAAAAAGAGGATGCTTCCTGAATTGCACCAATAAATATATATATGTATGTATGTATGTATGTATCTCCACATACCACACATATCCATATGCAGGTTCAGTTTATGTAAATTGTACTATGCATATAATGTATATTTCTATATTTGCATAGACTAATATATACATATACTAATATATACATATACATATTTACATACATGAATATTATTTGATGAGTGCATCTTCAATTCATATTTCAGTATGCTGTGAATGGCCCTAGAATTTTCATTTTTCTTGCATTATTCTCTTTTGTGCACTGCAGTTTCTATTTTAACTACTTTTGGCTCAGTAATTGATAATTCTTTGCCATAATTCATTACCTACACCACCACAGGAAATAAGTTTTGTCTGGGTACTTTTCTTCATCCTTGGATAAAGAAACAGAAAAGATCTATTCTCCTTGAAACATGATTAAGCCCTTTGAAGTTCTATGTATGAAATTCACATTTCCATGAGAGCTACTGGGTAAGAGATGCAATGAGAAAGTGGTCCCCCAAAGAATAACTATCTACATTTATATAACATCAATCTCAGTAGCTCTAATAATGATACTGCAAGAAACAAAGAATGCTCATTTTAGCCTACTTCCCTGGAGACAATATCTCCAATCAAAACTGATTATTTTTTCTATCCAGAATATCATGTAGAACTGGTCACAGGGCAGCTACTCCTAATTCATTCCCTTGGTCTGCTTCTTGGCAACTCCATTATATTGTATTTAATTTCAAGTAAATAACATATTAAAAATTGATCAAAAGAAAATAAATTTGATTCAGAAAGTGAAATAAAAGGGTAACTACATGGCTTGATCACATGGCATGCCTGTTCTCCCAAACCAGTGCTGGAAGTCGAAATTTTTAGCCCTTAAGGGGAAAGTGTCAGAAAAGTTGACTTGCTCTTTTTTTTAATTGAAATTCCTTGCAATAAAAGAATAGTTCTTATTCCTATGACTTCAACAGGAATTCCTATATATACAAACATTGCTTTACAATTGAATGAAAGAATACAATTTCATTATATTAATTATGAAAAAATTTCATAGACCGGGTTCATGTTATTTAAAGGTAGATATTTCTTCTAACTTTGTATAATCTGGTGATAATCTGCAGCTTGTGCCATAGTGGACAAAGCTCTGGCTCTGAAAGAATTAAGAACTGAGTTAAAAATCCCATCTCAGACATATAAGCTCAATGAGCCTGGGCAAGTACTTAAATTCTTTTTTGCCTCAGTTACCTCTATCATCAAAATGTGCAGTTGTTTTTAATAGTAAGATCATTGCAAGGATCAAATGAGATAATAATAAACTCAAAATGTGGCAAACTAAGGGCAGCTAGACGGGGTAGTGATTAGAGCATTGGTCCTTAAGTCAGGAGGACGAGTTCAACTCTGGCCTCAGATATTTAATGCTTACTAGCTGTGTGATCTTGGACAAATCACTTAGCCCAATTGCCTTGCCAAAAAAAAAAAAATGCTGTAAACTGAACACAAAATTTTGAACATGATCTTTTTTTAGTGAAGTGAGATTTTATCAGTAAATAGTAAGTAAGCTTCCTCACTAAAGTGAAAACCTTAATTTAAAAGGGGAAAGCTCTCTTTTATAGTGCTTGTGAGTACAGAATTTAAAAAAAAATGAATTTGTAAGTAGGGAATAAGTTATGATTAATTAAAAGAGCTTGACATAAAGAAAGGGGAGGTCATATGATTGGTTACAGAGCTGAGACGAGGGCTGGTATGATTAGTTGGTAATTGAGGTGGGATTAGCAAGTCCCCTCCTTCCCTTACATGACTAAGAAATTTTCATTGTTTTAGTGCCAGTTTAGAGATTAACAAATCAGACTTCTTTGAAATGAAGCTTGGTGGTATAAAGATACTTTATCAAGCTTACTGGAGTCCATCTGCATTCCTCCCTAATAATAGATTTCTTTGAATCAAGAATAGAACATGGTTATCAAAAGAAATGGATTTCTAAAGAAATCATGATAGGTTAATCGAATTTATGAACAAAATTCAGAAACAAACAAAAAACTGTGACGGGTAATTATAGGGAAAATTAATTAATTGTAAATAGAATCAATTAAAAGATGATATAAAATCAACCTTGTCATTTCAATATTTGCAAAAAGATTTGTTTGTTTTGTTTTGTTTCCTGTGCCTGATACATTGTTGCTGTTAGCCCATAACTCTCAAAAAGGACTGACTTCAGGGAGGTGATGCTGTGACATGCAAGTGAATGGGATTTAAATGAGGGAGGGCTGTGCAACGTAAGCAACTTCATTTTTTTCCTGGGTCCAGTGGCAAGATATAAATCAGGACAATTGGAGATGGCCCTGGACGCATTGGGATCTTTTTAAGCTAAGATTTTTAATTTCTCCATTTGACTAAAGCAAATGTCCAATCAGTGATGAAGGCTAGGTAAGAAAGAAAAATAAACGGTTGACTTCAAAAATTTACAATTATAATGTGAATAATTGATACTTACATAGTGGTTACTATATGTCTGATACTGTGTTAAGTATTCATTTGATCCTCAATGCCAACACTGGGAATAGGTATTATTATTCTTATTTTACAGATGTGAAAACTGAGCTAAATGAAGTTTAAAGTGACTTGGTCAGGGTCAGACAAATTTCAAAGAATTTTATACTGAAAATTTTATGTTTTTGTATGTCATAATACTATCATGTAACGGGTAGAAAGGTAGAAACATGACTTTAGGGTGAAGAAAAGATGGGGATATTTGAGTAAAGTCACAGACATATAATGCCTATGTGATCTTGGGAAAGTCCTTCAAATTTTCAGTGACCAGGCAACTCTTTGATATACATTGCTTTAGAAAAACCACAGAAGAGAAAAAAAGTAAACAGAAAAAAGAAGTGAATATAACATGTGTTGTATTATATTCAATTTCCATCCCTCTTTTTCTGGATGCAGATGGGGTCTTCTATCCAGATTTTTATTGAGATTGCCTTGGATCATTGAACCACTGAGAACAACCACACCTTTCATATTTGCTGCTACTGGTACAATGTATTTCTGATTCTACTTGTTTTGCTCAGCATCAGTTCGTATAAATTTTTATATGCCTTTTAAAATAAGCTTGTTTATTATTTTCTATAGAACAATATTATCCTCTTACCTTCATATACCACAACCTATTTAGCCATTCCCCATTTCTTGGGCATCTACTCATTTTCCAGTTGTTTGCTACCACAAAAAGTACTGCTACAAACATTTTTGTGTATGTGGGTCGTTTTCCATCCCTGTGACTAGGCAACTCTGAAAAATAAGCACATAAATAAACCATATTCTTTAATAAAGTGCTGGTCAATACTGGAAAAGGAAGATCTCCGGTAAGAAATCCTTGCACCGTCACTCCAATAGGAGGCAGACTTTCTAGGCATGTGGGGAGGAAAAGATAGTATATTTGGAGACACCAGGTCTCAACTTTGAATGAAAAGCAGACTTGTCTAGAATAGAAGAACAAAGAATGGATTTCTGATTCCAGCTAAAGAGAGTGAAAAAAAAAATTAAAACAAATAAAACAGAGATTCAACAGAGGGGGGAACATTTAATTTTCTAGGTCTTTAAAATTGTGAAAAAAGGCAGAGTGAAAGTAGAGTGAGGACACTGTCACCTGCTGTCAAGGTAAGAAAACTTTTAAACACTGAAATAAGGATCTATTTTCATAGATGGTTTGTTCATTCAATTATGTCTTCTAACACCATTAGATCTAGATATTTTCTTTGACATAGAAATAAAAATGTTCCTCTGGTTTAAAAAAAAAAAAAAAAAGAAATCCTTGCACTAATAAAATCTCATGGGCAATCATACATGAATATTGTTATGAGAAATAATGAGACACAAAACAAAGGCATATCCATACTGAGCAAATATATTATTTCTTAAAATGATTTTTGTTGATTTTTTTACATCATTCTGGTAATCTCCAGTTTCCATTCCTTTTCTCTTCCCAGAGAGTCATCTTATATAACTAGTATTATTTTTTAAAAGAAAAAAAAAGGAAAAGGAAAAATTTTTAAATTTTTACTACAATTGATTGATACCTTGAAAACAA
The DNA here is from genome assembly GCF_902635505.1 of Sarcophilus harrisii. Taxonomy (NCBI): domain Eukaryota; kingdom Metazoa; phylum Chordata; class Mammalia; order Dasyuromorphia; family Dasyuridae; genus Sarcophilus; species Sarcophilus harrisii. The sequence continues at coordinate 225,135,433 of NC_045431.1, read as the reverse complement.
GTCTAAAAGCATGTGTAATACCCATGACCTTCTAAAACCTCCACTACATACAGTTTGGATGTGTCATCTCAAATCTCTTCATTCAAAATTCATTCTTGTTCTTTATAATTTTGTCACATTTGCTTTTGATTTTTGGATGTGTCATTGTTCCTTTGTAATCATTATATATGTTGTTCTCTTGGCCCTATTACTTCTAGTCTATATGAGTTCATATACACTTTTACTATGTTTCTCTGTATTCATACCATATATCGTTTTTATAACACAATGTTTTTGTTGTTGAGTAGTTTCAGTTGTATCCAATGTTTTATGATTCCATCTTGTTTTCTTAACAAAGATTAGAATGATTTGCCATTTCCTTTTCCAGCTCATTTTTATAGATGAGCAACTGAGGTAAACACAAGTTAAGTGACTTCCACAAGTCACCTAGCTACTAAATGTCTTAAACCCAAATTTATATTAATGAAAATGAGTCTTCCTGATTCCAAGGTCACTGTTCTCTCCATTGTGCCACATTACTTAGTAATATTCCATTTTGTTCAACTACCACAATTTAAGTCCTCATTTGATAGACTTCTGTGTCATTTTGAATTCTTTGTTATTCCCCCAAATGCTAAATTAAGTATTTTGGTGTGTATAAAAAAAAATTTCTATATTTCTTCTTATCAGTGACTTTCTGGGATTAAAATTTCAGTATGGTATTCTGTGGTTCACATAATATGAATACCACATTAATTTTGTATTATATTTGCATGCTTTCCAAAATAACTGAACCATTTCACAGCTCTCCAAGCAATTAAAATTCTATACCCCGTCCAATATTACCATGTTACTTTTTATCTTTTTTGCAAATTTGCACTGATTTTTGCTGATACCTCAAGGTTGTTTTAATATGAGTTTCTCTTCTAATTGGTAATTTGGAGTGATCCTTTATATGTTAGAGAATTTAGCAGTCCTTTAAAGAACTGTTTGTTCATATCATTTGATAATTTATATATTGGGAAATGGCTATTAGTGTTATATACTCATCAATTATTTGTAAATTTTGAATAACAAAAATTTATTAGAGAAATTTGATACAAATTATATCTTTTTTCATTCAATCACTTAATTTCTTCTGCTAGGAGCATTAATTTCATCTGCGCGTACAGTTTTCAGCTCCATGTAATCAAAGTTATCAATCTTATTGATAATTGTCTTTATCTCTTAGTTGGGTAAGAATCTAACTCTTAGCCATAGTTATAGGAGATATATAATTAGTTTCACTTCTAATTTGAATAATTAATCTTTTATATTAATATCAAATATATTTATATTAATAGTATGTATACGATATATGTTTTCAACATATAATACTTAGAATAAATGAAAAGTTCCTGTATTTAATCCAGAGTAGTGAATCTATTTTTTTTCTTCCTCTATTGTAGGCCCTTTAGTAATTCAGTAAAGTTAATAAAGCCTTAACAAAAACAAAAATATTTTGGACACAAATTCTAAAATTATAATTATTAAAATAGTTCTTAAAAATGAAATCTAGATTAAGTATCCCTCACTTAATACATTGGTATTTTGTGAGTCAGGATTTCCTAATGAAATTCAAATGATGATGATGATGATGATGATAATGAAGAATTATTTATATAACACCTTAATATGTGCAAAACATTTACAAACATTATCTCCTTTTATCTTCACAAGAACCCCTGGGAATTTACTGCTCTTATTATTCCCATTTTGAAAATGAAAAAAATTGAGTCAGACAAAGATTAATTGATTTTCTTAGAGTTACACAGCCAGTAGCTGAGAAAGGATTTGGACTCAGATCTTTGAGAGGTAACACAACACAGTGAGAAAGCTATCATCGGAATCATGAAGAAATCGGTTCAAATATAGGTGCTTTAAGCTTTGTAATTTCATGATCACAAGTCTCTTAAAGCCAAAAGAGACTGAAGAGATTGTGATCTGTATTGAAGGAGAGGTGTGTGCACACCTGAAATTCCCGTTTTATGAAAATACAGGCTCGGCTATCCCAACAAATAAAGTTTTAAAATCCTCTCTCTGAAGTTTTTAAAATTAAAAAGGGATTCTGTTGCTGAAGTAAAAATTAAAGATGAGCCTGATTGAATTGAAGCATTTTCTTTGTGATGAAAAGTGTAGTTTGTACCACTTTAGTGAACTCAAAACTTACTGATTCAAAAGAATACTGCATTAAAAAAAATTTAATGGCCCATAAGAATGTAAAAGTAATGTATTGTTTTACAATCCATTTGAGTATTCTTAGAAAAAAAGCATTATGTTCTTGGTGAATAGTTTATGGGTCTTGGAGGCCCATATAAATGTTTATGTCGATTTCTGTATATTCAAAGTAAGCTGGTTTCATTAGCAAAGGTAAGTTGGATCTTTTTTTTTTCTTTTGATTCAGCATAAAACTTGCTTTTCTCTCTCTGTAGAAATCTCCATATCACCTCAACAAAACAAGACAAAACAAAATATATTTTAGGAATAAACTATCAACAATATCAGAATATGGAATATTGCCACATTACAGAATTTAAGTGGTGACTATTTCTAGCCTATTATTATTTAGTAAGTCTTTTACTGGATTTTTAAAAGTTAGTCATCTTTTCTTTTCATACCATAGCCATTTCTACTCATATAACTATTCCTTTCCATTCCTGCCCTGAAACCTTCCTGATAACAATACCTAAATGGGTATACCACATTTCAGATCTAAATCATGTGGATTATAATCCACTCAGGAAATTTTATTGAATTCATTCCCTCATATCATTCTTTTCCTTCTCACATTCTTCATTCATGGTAAACTTGTCTTTTCTGAGAAATGGCAGTATATGAATTTTATGGAATATTTTTGTTCTAATAGAAACAATCCATAAGATGATTCCAGAAATGCCTAGAGAGGTTTAAATGAAGTGAATGGAACTAAGAGAACATTGTACATAACTACAAGATTATGAGATGATCAGTTCTGATGGACATGGCTTTTTTCAACAATCAGGGTGATGCAGACCAATTTCAGTAGAATTGTGACAGAGAGAGCCATGTGCATCGAGAGAGGATTGTGGGAACTGAGTGTGAATCACAACATATTTTTATCTTTTTTGTTGTAGTTTGCTTGAATTTTATTTTCTTTCTTATTTTTCCCTTTTTGATCAATTTGTCTGTGTGTGTGTGTGTGTGCAGCATAATACTTGTAGAAATATGTATAAAGTGATTGCACATGTTTAACCTATGTTGGATTACTTGTTGTCTAAGGAATGAGTGAGGGTAAAGGAGGGAGAAAACATTTGGAACACAAGGTTTTGCAAGAGTAAATGTTGAAAACTATCTTTGCATGTATTTTGAAAATAAAAAGCTATTATTTAAAAATGAAAGAAAGAGAGAGTGGGAGGGGGAAGGGAGAGAAGAGGGGGAAGGAAAAGAAAAGGGGAAGAGAGAGAGGAAAAGAGAGAAGGAGAGAAGGAGGGAGAGAGGGAGGGAGAGGGAGAGGGAAAGAAAGAAAGAGAGGGAAGGATATCTCCATCTCCCTTTCCTTCCCTGTCCCTTCATGAAAGCATGTGGTTTCTAATAAAATGTCTACTATAAAGAACACTAGAGAGAACATGAGGCTTAGTGGATAGTGTTTTAACTGTGACATCAGCAAGACCTGATTTTAAATACTGCAGATAGCTATATAATCAAGAGTAAGTCATGTAATGCCATAGGAACCTCAGTTTTCTCATCTGAAAATTAGGATAACATGAACAATAAGATCAAATTGCTACAGTAAGGACCAAAAAAGTTAATCTACATAAAAACATTTTTGCAAATGTTTAAGTATTATATATTTGTGAGATGATACTATTAAATAATTCTCTTTCTTCTTTCCTCCAACGCATTATTAAAAAAAGATTGTCAAAAAGAAAAGGATGGGAAATAATTTTAGATAAAGCATAAGTGTCTAACTTAAATAAGAAATTCATATTATCATGGATGAAAAACAACAAAAATTATTTTATTTTAGCATAATTCCCTGTCATCTTATCTTTTCCATTATAGGTTAGTCACGAAGATTGTAATTTCACTGATCTCAATTATATTTTGTTTTAAAAAGTATTATAGTTAGTGTACATAAAAGTTGTGCTACACAGACAAGGCAATTAAATGTGTTTTTAAATTGTAAAATTAATTTGAATAATTTTCCTAGTTTGACATGCACCTGTTGAAAGAAATAGTAGCTACAAAACTAAGAATAGCATATGGATTTTTCAGCTTTGTCTATTTGTATGTAAAATCTTTAAAATTTCCTTCTTTCTTCTCCTCACTCCTTCTCTCCTCTCCTCTTCCTTCCTCTCCCTTATTTTCCTCTTCTCTTCTCTTTATTATCTATTTTTTTTCATTTTTGAACAAAACCTAATTTGACATCATAATTAATTATAATTATTTCAAACACATAATTCCTGAAAGATGCTGCAAAAACCAATGACATGAGTGAATGCATTCAATAAAATTTCCTGAGTGGATTATAATCTACATGATTTAGATCTGAAAATGAACCATATTATATCTTAAGAATTGTTCAAAAGTAGAATGACAAGTTCAAGAAGGAGTGAGTTTTCCCTCACTGCAGGTCTCCAAGCAAAGTCCAAAAAGCAGGGTTTCTATTTCAAGCAAGAATTGGAATAGATGGCCCCTGGGGTCCCATTCATCTCAGATGTTCCATGATTACATGCTATAATTAAATTCACCAAACACATGTTCCTTAGTACACTTAAGATTAACCTCCTCAGATGTAAAATGAAGGAGACTCAAATACTCCCATCAATTTATCATCCCCATTTATATACTTTTTGTGTACAATGGTATAGATTATCACACAACAATGCCTAGTGATTCCTGTTCATGTCCTACCTTAAGTTTGCTATGAGTAATCCAATTTGATAGAAGACACTAATTGAATACTCAGCCTATCTCACATATCCCATGTTCTTGCCCATATTCATTTTCACTCAACTATTGTTCTAATTATATCTTGACTCTGGTTCTCCACTTCAATTCTTTTTTTATTATATGTTATATTTTTTGTCACTTTCCATGAACCTACCAAATATCTTAGATTAATGCTATTTTTTCACTTCATGGAAGACTATTGTTTCATAACTCACATTCCAAGATGTAATTGGTCTCTCTAACTTGAGTCTCTCTGTAATCTATCTCCTATATAATTGTCAAAGTGGCTTTTGTTTGTCACCAGGCTGAACTCCAATGGTTTCCCATTGCCTTAAGGATCAAATATACATATAGATTCCACTTTTCTAAAAGCCCTTCACAATTTTATCTCAACTTATCTTTTGGGGGGATTTTATACACCAATTTCATTCCTAAATTTTAGGATTTATCCATAATAGATTTTTTTTTTTTGCTCTCTAAACTCAACACTCCATTTTCCAATTATTTTTCTTTTGTGCAAGCTGTTGAACCTTCCCATAATGCAACCCTCCCTCATCTCTTCTACTTATCCTCCAAATTGGAGTACAGAAAGTGAATCATGGAACATTTTTTTTTATTGATCTTGATTATCACTGACTACCTGAATTGAATTATCTTATTTTTCCTTGATACATATTTTGAATGTTTACTCTGTAGATACCTACATATATATAATATATATACATATGTTGTATTCCTTAATATAATGTAAATTGTTTGAGGAGTATTGTTGAATTTTTGACTTTGTATGTTCAAATACCAATTTTTAAGGGAATTATGTAAAGGCTTCTAAGAAAAGATTTGACTTTTAACTGCCTTGAAAGACAGTAAGGATGACCAGGAGGAGAAGATATGAAGGGATAGAATTCCAAGCACCTTAAGCATACTGCACACCTTCTTTATCAATTTACTTTAGTGTTCCTTCAGTTGAGGAAATATTTCATTTGTTGATATATAAACAAAAACTTGCAACCATAGGTTTAAAATAAGAATCACTTGAAAGGCTGTCTAGTCTAATCCCCTCATTTGAAGAGATGAGGAAACTAAGGTTTAAGAAGGATACATGTTTTGCTCAAGATAATAGAGTTGTAGGAAGCAATAGAGTAAAGATTTGAACTTTTTTTTTTTTTTGCCAAGTTCAATTTTTTTTTCACTCTTGACATTCTTCTTTCCTAAAAAACAGTAGGAATTCAATAAAAGTTTATCAACTTGAATTGTATCATACTTATTTTTTCATGTTAATATAAATTAATTGAATTATGGTAATATTCACCTATTATCTTTGAAATAACCTCATATTTAGAGTAGGATCACCATTTGAGAGAATCTAGTAATGGCCACTGAGACAAGGGAAACCTCAAATGTACAGGATTGATGTGGATGGTTCAAGGGATTGGAAGAGCACTAACATATTCCCTGCCAAGGAAGATGCTATAGATTATATGCATTGTATATATTCTTATTAAGAGACAAAGCATTAAGGTAATACTACTAATTTCAGCTTCAAGTGAGCTAAGAACCATAGCCAGTTTGTCTTTCACATTTCTCTCTACCATGTCAAAATTCCATTTCATGTTTTCAGGAGTATTTTCCTTGCCTAAGTACTTTATATGTTCATAAAGTAATTTTTCTTAAAATTTTATGTTATTACTTTCTTTTTTAGGTAGGAACAATAAAAAAAAATCCTTCTCTATATGATGCATTTACCCTTTCTTAAAGGTGTCTTTTGAAAGTAACAGAATTGCACAAAGACGATGAAGATTGGAGGATGGCATTTGTTTGCATTGATGGTTTTTATTCATTTTGAGTAGATTGATGCCTGGTGAATATAAAAGATATGAGACTTTTTTTTTAACAGAATATGTCTTCAGAAAATAGCTTGATGGGAAATATAAGAACTGTAATTTTAAAAAGAGATCAAGGAACAAAAAAGGTAAATAATAAATGGAAAGGATTTGCACATTGTTCCTTTCAAAAGCTGAGAAATTCATTTATAGATTTTGATGGAGTCAAAATATACTCTAATGCAAAATCTTCGTGGAGTTGCTATTCAGGTAAGTAAGCAAAGAGATATCTTTGAAAGTGAAATTATTTGCAGGATTTGTAATATGGAAGATATTTAAGTTTCCTAAATACCAGAAAAAATTTTCTCAACCAATTGTTCCCATCCCATTGTTACTTGTCTTCTCCATCACTTTCTTTTTTTATAATTAATTTTAATTATAGTTTTTATTTCCAAAACACATGCAAAGATGGTCCTCAATACCCATCCCTGAAAAACTTTGCGTTCCAAATTTTTCTCCTGCCTTTCCCCAATATAGTATATTGTGATCCACATTCAGTATTCAGTTCTCTTTCTGGATACAGATAGCTGTCTCTATCACAATCTATTATAATTGGCCTTAATCACCTCAATGTTGAAAATGGCCATATCCATCAGAGTTAATCATCACATAAATTTGTCCTTGTTGTGTACAATGTTCTCTTGGTTCTACTCACTTGACTCAGCATCATTTCATGTAAGTCTCTCCAGGCCTTTCTGAAATCATCCTTCTGACAATTTCTTATAGAGCAATAATATTCCATCACACTCATATACCATAACTTATTCAGCCATTCCCCAACTGATGGGCAGCCACTCAATTTCTAGCTTCTTGTCACTATAAAAAGGATTGCCACAAATGTTTTTGCACACGTGGTTCTTTTTCCCTTTTTTATGATCCCTTTGGATACAGATCTAGTAAAGACTCTGCTGGATCAAAGTGTAAAGAGTTGGAACTTTGGAGAAATATACTTAAGACTCAGTATGATTCATTTAAATAAGGTGTTAACTCCATGGAATTGATTAGACAATGGTTGTCTATTTTAGCATGTGAGATCTCTAGTTCAGAGAATTGTCAGTTCTCTAGTTCAGTTATGATTGATTTAATTTTACAACAAATAATGGTTCCTTAGTAATATAATGATTGGTTTATACTCAGTATACTGTAATGATGTAATTGTAATAGAACATATGAGCTGGGGACAAACTCAGCCAGAGAGAGACTTTAAGATAGAGACCATCATGATGGCTCTCCTGCATTCCTCCACTGAAACTAAGACTCATTCCCGAAGACCTCCAAAAAGCTAACCAGAACAGTACATGAAAGGGTTTACACAGTTTGAGAGCCCTTTGGGCCTAGTTCCAAGTTGTTTTACAGAATGGTTGGATACATTCACAATTCTACCAACAATGTATTAGTGTCCCAGTTTACCCACAATTCCTTCAATATTTATCATTGTCTTTTCCTGTCATCTTAGTATGAAAGATGTGTAGTGACACCTCAGAGTTGTTTTAATTTTCATTTCTCTAATCAATAATGATTTAGAGCACTTTGCTAGAGATGACTTTAATTTCATCATCTGAAAATTGTTTGTTTGTATCTTTGACCATTTATCAATTGGAGAATAGCTTGTATTCTCATAAATTTGAGTCAATTCTGTATATATATTTGAGAAATGAAGCCCTTATCAGAGCCCTTGAATGTAATCTCTCCTCCACAGTATTCTGCTTAGTTGCTAATCTTGCATGCATTGCTCTTGTTTGCACAAACCTTTTTAATTTAATATAACTAAAATTATCCATTTTGCATTTCATAATGTTCTCTAGCTCTTCACTGGCTATAAATTCCTTCCTTCTTCATAAATCTGAGAGATAGAGTACCTCCATTGCTCTTATTTGCTTATACTATTACCCTTTATATCTAAATCTTGAGACTATTTTGACCTTGTCTTAGTAAAGGATGTTAGGTATTAGCCAATGCCTAATTTTTGCTATACAATTTTTTAAAATTTCCCAGAAATTTTTGTCCAATGGTAAGTTCTTATCTCAGAAGCTGGAGTGTTTGGCTTTATCAAACACTAAACCATAATGGTTTTGATGCCTACTCCTTTATAATATGGTTTTAGATTTGATAAAACGAGGCCATCTTCATTTACATTTGAGTTAATTCCCTTTAAATTCTTGACCTTTTGTTCTTCCAGATGAATTTTATTATTTTTTCTAGCTGTAGAATTTCATGGCAGTTTGATTGTTATAACACTGAATAAGTAAATTAATTTAGATAGATTTTTTATTTTTATTATATTATCTCAGCCTACCCATGAGCACTTGATATTCTTTCAGTTGTTTAGATCTAAGTTTATTTGTGTGGGAAAAGTTTTGTAATTTTGTTCATGTTATTCAGTGCTTTGTCTGGACAGGTAGACTCTGAAATATTTTATATTATTTATAGTTATTTAAAGTGGGATTTCTCTTTATATCTCTTGCTGCTGGACTTTGTTGGTAACATAAAAATACTGAGGATATATGTAGATTTATATTGTATCCCACAATTTTGCTAAAGTTGTAATTATTTCTAGCAGTTTTTAAATAGATTCTCTCTGATTCTCTAAGTGTACCAGCATATCATCCACAAGAAGTAATAATTTTGTTTTATCATTACCTATTCTAATTCTTTCAATTTATTTTTCTTCTCTTATTGCCAAAACTAATATTTCTAATGCAGTATTGAATAATAATGGTGATAGTGGGTGATCTTGTTTCATTTCTGGTTTTATTGGAAATGCTTCCACTTTATCCCCATTGCATATGATGCTTGCTGATTGTGTGAAATAGATGCTGCTTATCATTTAAAGTAAAACTCCATTTATTCCTATGCTCTCTAGTGTTTTTAATAGGAATGGGTGGGAGGGTGGAACCAAAATGGTGGAGAGGACACACGCTTCTTTCTGAGCTCTACTACTACACTCACACTAATCACAAAATTCAGCCTCTGAAACAGTACTGGACTGGTTGAATCCACAAATATTGGGAGTGGAGCAAATTACCAGCAGCAGATAATTTCAAAGACCCCCAGAAAAGGTCTGTTTTGGTAAGGTGTGGGCACAGGAGGAGGCCAGGTGCAGGCAGGCAGAGCACAGAGGCCAGTGTGTTGAGCAGACTGGGGGGTGGGATGAGGTATCCACAGGGTGGAGAATCTACTGGGAGGACTCTATCATAGTGTTGGTCACTCTGCCCTGGTGGCAAGCCAGTAGATCAGCAGAGAAGTTATAAAACACCCAATACAAATGCAAAAGATAAAGAGTGAACCCCCAAGCGCTGTAGTCTTACAGGACCTGGCCATGCCCATCCAGCATTGGGAGTGACTCAGCATGATCCCAGCTCATCCTTTGCCACTTCCTGGTGTCTGTAGAGGAAGCTTGGAACATCTTTGCCTAAAAAGTAGATCCCAACTTTCTTTTTTAAAAAAATGAGTAAAAAGGCAAAGTGGACTCTAATTGTAGATGGCTTCTATAGTGAAAGAGAAAAGATTTCAAGCCCTGAGGAGAATAAAAGCAGATTGTCTCTAGATGAAACCCCAAAAGGTGATATAATGTGATCCCCACCACATAAGGCTTTCCTAGAAAAAAAATTTAAAAGGATCTTCAAAGAGAGCTAGAAAAAAACTGGGGAAAAGAAAGGAAAACTTTGCAAGAGGATTTGGAAAAGGCATATAATTCATTAAAAGATATATTGGAAAAAAAAAACAACCCCCTGAAAAACAGAAAATGTGAAATGGAAAAGGTAAAGAACTCCAAGGAAAACAGAATTTGTGAATTGGAAAAAGAAAATAACTCCTTAAAAAAATTTGTGAAGTGGAAAAAAATTCCATAGAACAAAACAACTCATTTAAATACTCAACTGGACAAATATAAAAAGACAAAAAAAAAGTAAATTAAAAAAATACTTCATTAAAAATCAGAACTGAACAAATGGAAATGAATGACTTGATGAGACATCAAGAAGCAGTCAAACATAACAAAAAAAAAAAAAAGAAAGAAAGAAAAAATAGAAAATAATGTTAAATATCTACTTGGGAAAACAACAGGCCTAGAAAATAGATCTAGGAGAGATAATCTAAGGATTAATGGACTCCCTGAACATCACGAGGAAAAAAAGAGCCTAGATAATATTTTTCAGGAAATTATCAAAGAGAACTTCCCAGATGTCATAGAATCAAAAAGAAAACAGCCATTGAAAGAATTCATGAAACACTTTCTGAAAGAGACACCAAAATTAGAACTCCAAGGAATATTGTGGCTAAATTTCAGAGCTATCAGATCAAGGAAAAAATTTTACAAGCAGCTAGAAAAAACAATTCAAATACCAAGGAGCCACGATAAGGATTATTTAAGATCTCACAGCTTCCACCTTAAAGGACTGAAGGACCTGGAATCTGATATTCCAAAAGGCAAAGGAACTTGGTATACAATCAAGAATATACTACTCCACTAAACTAAGCATTTTCTTCCAGGGAAGAAAGTAGGCATTCGATGAAACAGGTGAATTCCGTTTATTTCTGATGAAAAAACCAGTAATAAACAAAAAGTTTGACCTCCAAATATAGGCCTCAAGAGAAGCATGCAAAGGTAAAAATAACTCTTGAGAACTGTATTTGTGTTATAGGTATACCTAGAGAGTGCATGTATTATTTGATTTTATTGTTGTAATATAAAAAAGGAACTAGAGGTGGGAAGGGGATTGTACTAGAAAAAAGGAAAAGTGGAGGTAAAAAGAGGGAAATTACATCTCACAAAGAGGCAAAGGAAACCTATTGTATTTGAGGGAAAGAAGAGGGGGGTGGTGGTGAACATTGTGTGAATCTTAATCTACTCAGATTTGTCTCAAAGAGAAAACATATTTGGTTTACAGAGAAACTTCTCTCATCTTATTGAAAAGTGGGAGTGTAAAAGTGAAAGGGGTAGGATAAATAGAAGGGAATATAGAAATAGTAGAGTAAAGGTATAAGAAAAGGGGAGGGACTCTAAAGGATTCTAAAGGGGGAAGGCTTCTTGAGGCAAGTGGTACCCATAAGTTAGGGGAGGGGTAAGGGGGAAAAGGAAAGAGAAAAGTATAATCTGGGGATAATAAGATGGCAGGAAATACAGATTTAGTAGTTTTAACCATAAATGTGAATGGGGTGAATTCTCCCATAAAGCAGAGACAGATAGCAGCCTGGATTGAAAGCTAGAATTCTACAATATGTTGTTTACAGTAAACACATTTAAAGCAGGGTGATACATACAGAGTAAAGGTAAAAGGCTGGAGCAGAAACTATTCTGCTTCAGATGAAGCAAAAAAAGCAGGGGTAGCCATTCTGATCTTAGATCAAGCAAAAGCAAAAACTGATCTAATTAAAAGAGATACAAAAGGTAACTATATCTTGCTAAAGGATACCATAGATATTGAAGCAATATCAATACTAAACATATATGCACCAAGTGGTATAGCATCTAAATTCCTACAGGTGGAAGTTAAGAGAGTTGCAAGAAGAAATAGCCAGCAGATAGTGGGAGATCTCTACCTTGTACTTTCAGAACTAGATAAATCCAACCACAAAATAAATAAGAAAGAAGTTAAAGAGGTAAATGGAATACTAGAAAAGTGAGGTATGATAGATCTTTGGATGGAGACGAAAAGGAGTACACTTTCTTCTCAGCAGTTCATAGAACCTATATAAAAATTTACAATATATTAGGACATAAAGACCTCAAAATCAAATGCAGAAAGGCGGAAATAGTAAATACATTCTTTTCAGAATCAGTTGGGCTTTCCAATTAACCTCACATAAAATTTAAATTTATAGTATTCCACAATAACCCCGGATATCATTTTAAAAATTTATTCCCTCTAATAGTAGATATTTTCTTCAGCATTTCCTGTTTTCTGAATTTAGCAATTTTAAGAAAATGTATATATATATGGATGCATGTATACGTGTCCATATATATGTGTATGTATACATACACATATACACACACCCCCATATATATATATATATATATTTAATTTAACCTTCTGTTAAGTTAGTAGAATTCAATTAACAAAGAATGGCAAAATATCTGTACAACTGGATAGATTGAGCAGAGGAAAAATTTCTTCATTATGCATCAAATGTTAACTAGTTAATTCAATTAAACCTCTAATTTCTAGTTTATAGGCATATAAACTTTCTAGTTTTATATGCCTATAAACTAGTATATATGCCCATAAATAGGAATATCCTTTATTGGTATATATTTCCAATTTCTCCTCCTCTCACCAGGAAAATTTAACTTTGGCATTTCTATTATATACAACTATCTCTCTCTCTTTTTTTATTGTTGATATTCTTGCAAGTACTGTTTATTTTGCACTTGCATTTCTTCAATAAGCATATTTTTTTTTTCCTGTTCCTGGTAGTCTCAGTACTACTCCCTCCATTCCACTACACACACACACACACACACACACACACACACACACACACACATATATATATATATATATACACAACTTAAAATGATTAATTGACAAATTCATATGTTTATTTTTTTCATAGCACATTCTCTTGGAGTTCTCAGCACCATGAACATTCCAACTACTTTGAACTATTTTTTTTTCACCTTGTACCTTTTTAGCTTTATTTTGGATATATTGTGATTAAGGTGTTGATGGAACAAAAATCCAGGTTGTTGGAAATAAAGGACTAGAGCTCAACAAATAGATTTATGTTGAATGTAAAAATTATGATTCATCTATATAAATAAATCTGATAATTGGAAATAAAAGAGTGTACATGATCATCCAAGGACAGATTAGATAGAGCAATAGCTAGATAGAGGAATAGATAGACATACAGATAGATAGACACAGATGATAGATAGATTTAAATATAGACATTATAAAAAGATCATTGAGGACAATTTTTAGAGAGGAGCAAAAACTAGATGTTCTTATCAATATTGAAAAGAAATAAAGAGATTATAAGAAAAGTAAGAGGAAGCAGCATCACAAAAGCCAATTAAGTTAATAATATGAAAGAAGCCCCTAGTTAGTGCATCAAATATTACATAAAGTTCAATAAAGATTAGAAATCACAGAACAGTTTTGAAAGGGCCTCTTCAGCCCTATAATTCACACTAGATGCAGATGGAACATCCAGTACCAAACATCTTTCTAGCAATTGTATTACTTCTGTTTGAAGGCTTCCACAAAAATAGAATCTAATACCTATAAATAAGGACAATTCAATTTTTGGACAAGATTTGATGATATGAGAGTCATCAGTTTCAGTAAAGTTAGGAACACAAAATGAATTATAATAGTTCAATAAGTAGTTAGTAAAGAAATCCATGCATAGTGTACTGGCTAATTTTTCTGTAAATGTTTTTTTCAAAAGGAAATAAAGAGATTTTTCTCTTTATCATAATCAAGGAAGTAAAAGGAAAAAAAAAACAGAATTAAATGGAAAATAAAGTAAGAGAAAAAACAGAACTAAACAGAAAACTTAATCTATAAACACAGGACTTGAGAAGAATAGAAAGGTAAACAGGGGAAATATATAATATTTAAAGATTAAACTGTTTACATCCCTAAATAAGAAAAAGATATCTATAAATCTTGAGAACTGTATCTGTCACTAGGACAGGCAGGAGGGAGCATCACGTGGACTGAAGGTGTGATTGTGAATGAACTTTGATGTGTGATATCAAAGAAAGACATTAAGGGGTAGAAAAAGGTCTGTTCTGGAAAAAGAGGAAAGGGGAGGTATAATGGTACAATTAGTCACATGAAGAGGTATAAAAGACCCATTTCATTCCAGGGATTATATAAAGAGTTAGGAGGAGAAAAAGAAAAGAAAACAGAGGGGCAAGATAGAAGGGAGGGCAGAAACACTAGGGAAAAAGGTAAAATAAGGGGGAAGTGGTGATGGAAGATAAGATAGTGGATGGAGTCAGTAAAAAAAAAAAAAACAAAAACAAAACAAAACAAAACAAAAAACACTCCTGAGGGAAGCTGGAGGAGGGGTCATAGGAGATAAAGGTAGTACGTGAGTTGTGTAAAAAACACTCCTAAGGATGAGATGTAAAGAAAACAAAAATATATATGAGGGAGAAAATAGGATGGAGGGAAATAAAAAGCTGGTAATCATAACTGTGAGTGTGAATGGGGTGAACTCTCCATAAAACAGAAGCAAACAACAAAGTGGATTAAAAAATAGAATCCTACAAAATGTTATTTATAAGAACCACATTTGACAGGGAGTGACATATACAGAGTGAAGGTAAAAGGCTAGAATAGAATATATCATGCTTCTGTTGAAGTTAAAAAAAAAAAGCAGGGATAACTATTCTGAGCTCAGATAAAGCAAAAATAAAAATAGATCTTATTAAAATATTATAACAAGATTATTAAAAAGAGATAATGAAGGAAAGTACAACTTGGTAAAGGGTATCATAAAAATGAAATAGTAATTATACTAAATGTGTATATACAAAGTGGTACAGCAAATCATAGAGGAAATTTAAGCCAGTTATAGAAAGAAATAGACAGCAAAACTATATTAGTGGGGGACCTCAACCTTCTCTTCTCAGAATCAGAAAAATTTAACCACAAAGTAAACAAGGAAGAAACTAGAGAAGTTAATAGGATCCTAGAAAACCTAGATATGATAAACTTCTAAAGAAAATTGAATGGAACACAAAGGGATACAGGGAGAGATAAACTAAAAACCAATTGGAAATTAAATAATCTAATTCTAAAAAATGAATGGGTCACACAGTAAAGCAAAGAAACAATCCATAATTGCTTTCAAGAGAATGACAATAATGAGACAGTATACCAAAACCTATAAAATGCAGCCAAAGAAGTTCTTAGGGGGAATTTTATATATCTAAATAGCTACATGAATAAAATAGAGAAAGAGGAGATCAATGAATTGGGCACACAATTAAAAAAGCTAGTAAAAGAACAAATTAAAAACCCTCAATTAAATACCAAATTAGAAATTCTGAAACTCAAAGGAGAGATTAATAAAACTAAAACTTAAAAAAAATTATTGATATAATAAATAAAACTAAAAGTTGTATTTATGGAAAAAACCCAACAAAATAGATAAGCATTTGGTTAATTTGATTAGAAAAACAAATCACAGCAGCAAAAATGAAAAGAATGAATTTACCAGCAATGAAAAAGATATTAAAGCAATAATTAGGAGCTATATTGCCCAACTCTATGGCAGCAAGTCTGACAATCTTACTGAAATGAGTGAACATATACACAAATATAAACTGCCCAGATTAACAGAAGCTTAACATTTTGGTAAAGTATATCAAACCCGCAAAATATAGGCACAAGCACCAAGGGAATGCAAAAATCTAAGTACTCTATTATCTCTAGCCTCTCAAATCAGTTTGCTTGTTTGGGCCCTCATACATGGGTCCTTCTGCATGTAGAATCATCAAGAACCATTGTAATTTCTTGGCTATAGAAATAATAGTATGATAAAAGAAGTATTTTCAGTGATTCAGGTTTACAGCTGTTAATTACCAGCAACAAAATGACTAGAAGTGAAACGTTTCATTACTTGAAATAGCTACTTGCATATAAACTCTTTGAAGCTACATGGGATAGTGAATAAGACCCCATCTCCTAGTCAGGAAGACTGGAATTCACTTCCCAATACTTCTTGATAACCCCTGGTCAAATGTCTTAATGTTTTTAAGTGTTCCTAGCCATTCTCTAAATCATTAAATTGCATGGAAAGTACTGACCATTAATACCAGTTCCTCAGTGGGAGCTCTATGAACTGATGAAAGTACAAGCTTCCCTCAAATAGAAATTGGACAATCCTAGTCAACACAGTAGAAAAGCACACTGAGAGGAGAAAGTGAATATTAATTCTGATGGGTTACTAATGGTAGATAGTCCATTGGCCACTGAAATTCAACATACCCAAAACTAAACCTAAAGGAAGGTTAAAAACAAACAAAAAAAGAAGCAAGAAGGAATTGGCACTGATAAATGTCTCAAAAAGAAAACTAAAAAAAAAAAAAAAAAAAAGCAAAAACTCTTTGGAATTGAAATGTTATAAATTATAGTTGACATGGAAAAAATTTCAACAAAACCTTCATTTTACAGATGAGGAAACTGGGAACCAGAGATGTTAGTTAACTTGTTCAGAGGCACCCAGCCAATAAATGTCCGAGTCTAGATTCAAAGAGAGATTTTTCTCACTTCAAGTTTAACATACTCCATCCACTACATCAATCTGGCTCTCAAAGCATATGGATAAATCACATTCAGAGAGAGTTCATCTCACTTTTGGAGAGCTCTGCCAGAAAGTTGTTTTTGAACTCATCCATGCCTACCCTTCCTGTATGATTCTTGCTGTGCTTCTTTCCCATCAATCCTTTCTACAAATATAATCACAAGTGGAATTTTCTGCTAGATAGATAACTGGGTTATTTAGGGAGAATGGAGCTTAAATGATGTTCTATTGAAATCTAGAAAAAATCAAAAAAATATAAAGGTAGTCAATTATTTGAATAGCAACAACAATACTTTTGTTATGTATATCCATATGATCCATTGATTTTAGTATATGATGTTAATAAAAGGATATGGTTTGGGGAGGGGTGCTTTTGAAAAGTGAATACTTTAGTTTTATTTATCAAAATAAATAAGCAAGTGAAGATGGTAAATAACTTCAGCTCAAAGTTTTGAAAACTTCAAACAAGCCCTCAATGCACTGCAGGTTATTACTCATCTAAAATGACAGTAAACAGCATTTCATTCCAGTGCAGGATTATTCTAAGATCAACACTGAAATTAATCAAACTTCCTTGATTAATCAAAATTATGTATTATCACCCTGATTGCAATCACCTATCAAAGAATCATTTCCCACTGTAATTTGGATGAAACGTAATCAGTACCAAGAAACCAAAATACTGGAGTCTGTGCACCCACAAATCCAGTTGGCATTTGTCCATTAGCCATTTAGAGTGGACAGGAATAAGTTAAAGCCCAGGAGGTCTAATTGTACTACACCCCTTCCTAGGACCCAGATAAACACTTTATAAAACCAAATAGATTATAATCAGTATGTACAATGAACTTGTACTCACATATTTCATCAATTTTGAGTGTTGCTTTAAGCAGTTAAGTTTGCAAGGAAAAGGCTGTTTTTATTTGGATTTCTTTGGAGTGCCTTTAATTTTATTCCATGCTCATCTCACCAAAAAGACAGGGTGAGCCAGCTAGAAACTCTTAATGTATATAGACTGATTGAAGTGGAATAAGCCCATTCAGCCTAAAGAATTTGTTGAAGTAGAATGTCCACAGCAGCTGTGAGCTTCCGGATGCTAGTTAGTCTATTGGGCTTGTTTGTCTCAGGATACAGGCAAAATTTCACCTTGAGAATTTCTCTTAGCCTTCACTGCAGGTAACCAAACTGATCTCTCTTATGATTAAGGGATATATATATATATATATATATATTTCTGTGATCCAAGAAAGAACAAACTTTCTTTTCATCACTCCTGGCGTCTATTGTCTCCATGCTTTTGCACATGCTGTCTCTTACTCATGGCTCTGTTTTACTTCTACTCACCATCCTGCCTTCCTATTTTATCTATTTTGTATTGCTTATCAAATACATATTCCCCCCTCACTTCTAAAATGTAACTTTCTTGAGGGCAGGAAAAATATTTTGTAGATTTTTTTTTGTCGTTGTTAGTGGAAGTAATGGTGATGTGTGTTTATTTCCAATGATCTCTTAAGTATCTTGTTAATAAATAATTATCCACATGTTTTCTCACCCCTTAGATTATCAGCTCTTTGAAAGCAGGGACTACTTTTACTTTTTTTGTATTCCCAGAACTTAGGATATTGCTGGGAACATAGTAAATGCTTCATATTTAAATATGTACTTGTGCATGCATGTGGGTCCACAAGACCTACTACATTCCTGAGAGTCAAGACTGGCTTACATGAGGACTGGCTTTATGAATGCATATGAATGAATCCCAGGTGAGGTAACTTCCATTAACTGTGCAGGACTCTACCTTTTTTTAAACATAGCCTTAGAGAGTTGCTTTGAGAAACTAAGTTGCTAAGTGACTAGTCCATGGTCACTGATTGTTACTAAATCCTCCATGACTTAATGAATGAAAAGATGAATGAGTTCTCTTTGTTATAAGGAAAAATTGTGAGATAGGAAAAGATCACCAGAAGAAACTTTGGTCAGATATTATGAGTTGTACCAAAATACACCTCCCAAATCCCACTCACTCCCCCCCAAAAAAATCACATATTACTCCCACTTTTTAAAAGGTCTCTTGTAACAAAGTAAATAATATCCTCACAGGGATGTGCATGAGACATTTCATATTACTAAAACACCTTTACTCTCTTTTTTTTAATTGACAGAAATCTATTTTCCCTTCTTCCCATCTCTTATTACCCTAGGTAGAGAGAGGGAGAGAAGAAAAACAAATGCCTTATAACAAATGTCCAAAGTCAAGCAAAATAAATAGCTTCAATGAGTGTATACAAAAACTATACATGGTTCATTCTGCAACTTAATTCTGCCACTTCTCTGTAATACATAGCACTATTCATCTTGAATCCTCTGAAATCGTGAAAAGTTTAGACAATTATATCAGTGTAAAAACAAACAACTTTGAATATCCTTAATCTTAAAGGATGTCAGAAAATTGTTCAGGAAGGGCAAGACAACTAAAAATACACTCTCAAAGAGAGTGTATTTTCTCTTTCTCTGAGAGAGATATCTCAGAGAATCTAGAGCATCTTTGAGCCAGATAATCTTCTTTCTTTCTGTATCTCATTTTGAATATTTCCTGCCTGGTCATTAGAAAAGGTGGATATTCTGCCTCTTAGAGCCCTTAGGCTGAATGAACAAAAAATATTTCCTGGAGATTACTATATACATTTTTGAGGACCATCAAAGGATAGGAAGAAGCCAAGGGAGAGCAATTCCCTTGAGCTCTTTGGGGAAGAATGACAGTGATTGATGATGATGATGATGATGATGAGTAGGAGGAGGAAGAGGAAGATGATGATAATTTATTTGATTCAAACTCATAATTGCTCAATTCTTAAAGTCAACCATGCATTTTTACATCTTATTCTACCTGAACCTCCCAATAACTCTGTAAAATACATAATCAAATTATCTTTTTTATGTAGATAGGAAAGTGAATTTGAGAAGTTAAAAGTATTTTAATGTAGTCACAAAAATAGATTTATAAGGTAGAATTTGAACTTGTTTTTCTAACTCCAAGATTATTTCTCTATTCATATAGACACACAGAGAGACACATACACACATACACAAGCATCAAAAAAACAAGTGATTGATGCGTTCAGTAGTTGTTGATCACTGTAATAGGCATTTGGTATAAAAATGTGTAGTTTAAACAATCTTTGTGTTCAAGGACCTTAAATTATATGGGGTGAGATTTTATTTATATAAACACACAGAAATGTGACTTTATATAATATATTACTATCTACTAATTATTTTGTATTGCTATTATATTTGAAATCATTTGTCACTTTTATATAATAATTATGTAATATGCAATGTGCCTTTAGAATAATAAATAGCTTAGAGAACAGAATTTTAAAACATTTGGTGAGCTTAGTAGTAAAAATAATTTTAAAGCAAGTAATATAATATAATAAGATGAAGAAATAATTAAAAGTTAGTACAAACAAAAAAGGATGAAAATGAAATATCAGGATCATTACTAACAGTAAAATTTGCTGATAATACTTATATTATTATTACTATTCTCATCATCATGTAAAGGTTATCAAAGGCTAGGCCAATGCGACACAAACCCTGTCCATTCTTACTCAGTTAGAGAGATGTCTAGTCCTTAGACAATGATGAACTGTTGTGACTTGTTATGTGAAGAGTAGTTGAAGTCTTCTTCTGGATTATAATCATAATCATGTGTACTGATAATTTTTAATTTCTGGGGCACACCATCTATTGTCTTTGATGAATGGTGATCTGTACCAGGTAGAGAGAGAGAACTCCCCTAGAAATCTTCACTTGACTTTGTCATTCGCTTAAATTTTATCCTTTTATTTCTTCTCCCATTCACAGTCAAACTATTGTCAATAATAAAATTAAAAAAATAAATCCTCATATATATATTATATATATATAATATATATAGTTATATATACTTAGCATGTACTCCTCTTTTCCTCTGTCTCAAAGAATTTTTAGTTTTCTATTTCCTTTCATGTTTATTTTTGAAAATTATAATGAACCTATTTATGACTTTTTAAAAATTGAGTAACAAATTCTCTCCCTTCCTCCAGCCTCCCATTCAGCCACTGAGGAGTCAAGCCATATAATATTAATGATACATATTTTTACATTAGCCATATAATAAAAAAATAAAAAGCAAGAAAAATAAAGTGAATAAATATATTTCAATTTGTGCTCAGAATGTATAAGTTCTCTCTCTGAAAATGGATAACATTTTTCACTGAGTCCTCCAGAAGTGTCTTCGATCATTTTCTTGAACAAAGAAGCTCTAGTCTTTCACCATCAATCATCATTACAATATTACTCTTATATGGTACAATAATCTCTTGCATCTATGCACTTCAATTTGTATTATTTCATATGTTTTCCTATACACACTTTTCTGAAATAATTTGCCTCATCATTTCTTATAGCCTAATAGAATTATATAGCACAACTTGTTCAATCATTCTTCAATTGATTAGAATTCCCTGAATTTCCAATTCTTCTCCACCTCAAAATGTGCTGATGCACATATGTATGCACGTATCTGAATATTATTATAATTACATGAATATACTTTCCATTTTTCTTTGGATACAGATCTAAAAGTGGTAATGATAGGTCAAAAGACATGTACATTTTTATAGCCCTTCAGGTATACTTCTTAAATGTTCTCTAGAATGGGTAGACCAATTCACAACTCCACCAACATTTAATTGAAAATATTACATTTTATCTTCAACTTATAATATTTCTTATTGTTACCAATTATTAACATTTTCTTTATATTATTCTATATTATTCCACATTTCCTTTTTATTTACTTATTGCAGACATATTCTTTGGTATATATATTTTGAGTCCTCAAATTAATATAGTGTTTTATATATAACAACAACAATGAAATGGCTAGCATATAAATAGTTTTAAGATTTGCATATAACTTTCCAAATGTTTTATTTTACCTTCCCAACAATCTGGAAGACAGGTACTAATAGTATCTCAAATTAACGGTTGAAGAAACAGAGACACAGAGAGGTTAAATGACTTCCTATGGGTAACACAATGAGAAATATTTGAGATTTGACTTGAACACATGTCCTCTTAAATTAAGTGCAACTCTATATTAGCTACACCATCTAGCTGCCTCAGAGTAGCACATAAGTGCTTATTATTTTTTAAATTGAATATTAAATGTCTCATTTCATAATTAGAACATGTCTACTTAAACAGATAAACACTACTTAATAATATAAAATAACTTTCCAAGTAGAGTATATCATTCTAATTTTTTGATAAGTTCTGATCAATACTGTAACAACTTGTAGTATAATATGTATTAGGAATCTTACAAGGTGCTAAGTCAGTTATCTAATTTAGTCTGGTACTTAACAATTCTCTAGTTCACTAATGTACTCAGTACTTAGAGTTCCACAAGATTCACACCTTTAAGAGAGCATATATAAGGAGGAGCCCACTAAAACACAAGTCCACTCTCGGAGGAGGAGACAGATTCATTCCATTTTCCACTTTTGTGCTGGCTGGAGACATTTGGAGGGAGATAGAGGCTGAACTGGCAGAGGCAAAGGACTAGTGACAAGAGCTCTCGGAACCAAGGAGAGAGATAGGTCTCAAAGAGAGTTAACCGGGCCCAAGGAAAGAGACAATACTTGAAAGAGAAAATAAAGGATTTGGACTTTAATACCTGGCTGCGTTTTGGGGTGATTTCACTGAACTGAAAGAAAGGCTGCCCCCAGAAGCCACCTAAGAAACCTGCTTTCAGAGAACATTATATTTTAGAGAAGAGAATATTATAAATATGATACATAAATTCTGAGGTTTCTTATACAACAGAATATAATTAATTTGGTAAATTAAGAAAACTATATTGCTTTTATGTAATATAATACAAAGTAATTTAGGAATATAATAGTACTTGAAATATTAAATATTATATGATTGAGTTTAGTATATGTCAGTAAAGAGGATAGTGATATCAGTTGTAATGTCAAGCATTCTTTTAACATGAATTATGGATCTTCCTGAATTAATTTATAGAATTTAGTTCATTCAGAATATGTTGGGCATTTAGTATATGAACAACTTTATGATGGACATATAAGAAGGTTGAGAGAGTAGATAATGTGTATCTTTATAGTTCATTGATTAAGTAAAAAATTCATAGGGTGGAGAACCATGAAATCATAATATGTAAAAGACAGTGTCTGTATATATTTACACAGAAACAGTAAGAGGAAATGATAAAGACATAATCTGCCCTATTCCTAAGATTATTTGAAGAAATATTACAAAAAGTAATGAAACATTAATCTTTTTTTAACCCCTTTCCCTCCCTCCTCCTCCCTAAGAGCAGAATCAGAGACAAAATAGACAGAAATTACAAAGCAATCAATTTCATTTGATATCAAGAAAACCTTTCTGATATTTTGGCTATATCCTGGGCAGAAAGTTTGTGTTTATAAAAAGTGAGTTACACCTGGATTGTATGTAAGGTATGTTGCCCAGCAAATTATTTTTGCAGATAAAGATTATATTAGCTGTTCTCTCACATCTCTTCTCAATTAAGGTTTTATGATTCCTTGAACCAAATTATAAAAATAACAACAAAAACAAATGGACCTTCCAAAAGTCCTTCCTGATCTTCTTAGCTTAAACTTCATATTATGTGTTCTCATTCCCAGAGTTTATATAATGAGCTCAAACAGTTCTAACAAACAACCAAAAAAGCACTTGCTGCCCAAGCAAGTTTTTTGAGCTCTCTCAGCTCCAACACAGATGTTCTATCACTTTCTGTGCCCCTACTGACTTTTACAGCAATTATGGAATGCTTCTTCTGTGCTCATAGCTCAATAGAAGTTTCATTTTTTTTTCCCCTGTTGTTTCTGGAGAATGGGGCTCAGAACACCCAAGATTATACTAGTATGTTTTAATGTGCTGACATATGGTCTCTTTAGATTTGAAGGCCCTGTGTGATCTCGAGTGTCATCACAAAATGTACTTAGCTCAAACATTGAAAGATTACTCTCTCCACCAATCTATACTCCTATTCTCTAGGCAAGACTAATATTTAAAGAAAATGCAGACATCTCAGAAATTCCTGTTTCATAGACAAAGGTAGAGATTTGTTTATTTTTCTCTCTCTTAAAAAAAAAAAAAAAAAAAAAACTTCCCCAACTTATGAAGTTAAAATAATTCTAATTGCTGGTTTATTTCTTCCTTCTGTAAAAAATAAATGTTAGCCATTGGTGCAGCATGTGAGACAATGTTATCAATTCATATTAAATACATTGGATCATCCTTTTTGGAAGCCTATAACATATTTGTATATCCCTTTTCATTGTGGGATAATTTGAGTGTAGAAACCCTAAAGAGTATGTAGGCAGTCTTCAAACCAGAAGGGAATTAGTTATAAAAAGCATGATATATTTAGAGTAGAATCATGGCAGAAAAATGTAATAATCCTTAGAGATTACTTAATCACCCCCAGGTTCCTATAGAAGGATCATACATTTATACCAAGAAGAAACCCTTAAAAGGTGATCTTGTCCAACCATCTCCTCTTATTGCTGAGGAAACAAAAGCCCAAGGAGACTTAGTGAATAGCATCTAAGGAAATTTCTAGTAAGTGGAAGGCATAGTGTTTGAATCTAGATACTCTGACCCCAAATGAAATGTCCTTTCACTAGTACACAGTTTGGGAACACCACGAGATTAGGATCAGGTATCACTTTGGAATTCATTTTGATACCTATACAGTTTTCCATAAGTCAACTGCTGACAAAAATAACAGCAATAGCAGACACTGTAGAATTGTGAATTAAAAACAATCAAAAAAAAAAAAAAATAAACACCAAAGTATGTTAGTTCAGAACAGAAGAAAAATAAGTCATATTGAGACAAGAGGATTATATTCATAGTACCACTATAAATAAGATGCTATAAATAAGATGAGGGCAAAAGAATTGTTTTATTTCTTTGATTTTTTGCTTCTTTTATGATGTTCTTTCTTTCTTCTTTCTTTCTTTCTTTCTTTCTTTCTTTTCTTCCTCTTTCTTTGCTTCTCCCATTTTTTGTTTCCTCCTTCCTTCTTCTTTTCTTATCTCCCTATCTTTTTTTCCTGCCTCCCTCCTTCCCTCTTTCTCTTTTTCCTTCCTTCCTTCCTTCCTTCCTTCCTTCCTTCCTTCCTTCCTTCCTTCCTTCCTTCCTTTCTTCTTTTTTATTCTTTTTCTTCATTCAAAAAATTTGTGAACTCATAGTATTATAAATGAACAGATAGATGGAGTCTTAAAGGTCCAAGTTTACTAATGAAGATATTGAGAGCAAAGGATAGTAAATTAGCTTTTCCAAGGTAATAAACTTATAAACATGCCCTAAGACCTTCAAGATGATGTTCTTTTATTATATCATGGCATATTTCTAATCTTTTTAAATCTTTCTCCTTTCCACATACTCTTAGATGCAGTGACACTATTTTCATTACTTTTTCTCTTATATAATGCTCCATTTCCCAGTTAGAGATATTTCTCCACTATCCTCAATTCCTAGAATGCTCTCCCTACTAATCCTTCTTTCTTAGTTTTGTAGGTTTTCTTTAAGTCTTTAAGTCTTTGTAAGAAGCTTTCCTCTGCTCTCTTTAGTGTCCCTAATTTATCCTGTATATATTGGATTTATCCATGTTCAAATGCATCTTCCCCCTTAAACTCTGAGCTTCTTAAAAACATGGAATTCTTTAAATTCTTGACACTTAGCATAATGTATGGCACATAACAAGCACAAACAACAGCAACTGATTGACTAATTTTGAACATGTACATTTCTTTTGACCCATCTATACCAGTGCTACTAAATCAAAAAAAAAAAAAAGAATAAATATCTTTTATCTCCAAAAACAGATTAATAGCAGCTCTTCTTTTTGTTGCCAATAAACTGGAAACCAAGGGGATGCCCACTGATTTTAGAAAGGACTGAATTAAGTTTTATTACATTCATGTGATGGAGAATATAAGGAAATAGCTGATTTCAAAAAAGACATGGAAAGATAGATGAATTAATGCAGAGTGAAATGAAAAGAATGAGAAGGATTTATGTTAAAATATTCAATATTACATAAATGAATAATTTTAAAGACTTTGATAAACTGACAAAAACGTAGTGAGTAGAGTTAATTTGTCTAAAGGAATTAAAAAATAACTTTGAAGGCTTCAAGAAACATGATCAATACAATGAGCATTCACAACTCCAGAAGAGTGATGATAAAATATGGCATTTATTACAAAGAAGTGATGGATTTAGGTTACAGAATGAGAAACATATATTTCTATTTCCAGCCACTGGGGGCTTTGTTTTGATTAACTATGCACAGTGTTCATAAGAAATATATTTATTCCCCTTCACCCCCAAAGGAAAGGAGGATGACAAAGAAAATAAGATTTTTAAATTTTTTTTTAGAGAGGTAGAGGGTATTAAAAAGTTGAAATTTTGCAAAAGCTATCAAGTGAGGTCAGTATGTTATTAATGTTATTTTACTGATTTGCCTTGTTACAAGAGAATGGTCATGAAGCAGAAGTAATTTGTGATTGTAATATAAAAGTAAATAAAACAAACAAAAAATATTAGTTTAAAGGAAAGGACATTTGGCTTAAACTCTAAATAACTTGGGTCCTCATTTCAAATCTATTGAGATGTGTTTGAACTGTTTAATATATCTTAGCCTTCGTTTCCATGTGTGTAAAAAGATAGACTAAATGACTTCTAGTGTCCCCTTTAACCCATAATTTGCTTTTTTAATGCACTAGTTTTGAGAACTTCACCTATAACTTCTTTATCTATAAAGCGAGAAGAACTTGCTCTACTAGACTGAATGGAGGATTTGAAGTCAAGAAAATCAAACTTTGAATATTGACTGAGACACATACTATCATTTTGAGTAATTTGTGTGAATCTTTCTTGGTCTGAGTTTCTTTCTCTCATCTACAAAATGTGAAGAGTTTCACTTTATGGCTTTAAGATCCCTTCCAGTTCTAAATCAGTGATCCATCCAATTATTCAATGATGAGGAGGCTTAATTGGATCAAAAACTCATTATCTTAGATTTATGAATTATTATAAAATATAAACAATATTTCAATATATTTCTTTTGTATTAATATATTTTGTTTTATGAAGTTAAAGATTATTTTGATTAACTTTCCCAGCCTGCCAAAGGGCTAAAAGAATCACAGAGATTTTCTAGTTCAAAAGTCAATTATCCAATGTGACATATGTACAAGTGGCAGAGACATTTTTGAACTTAGGTCATGGAGCTCTAAATTTAGATATCTTTCCACTAAATCACAGTGTTAAAGTCTCTTCCAGCTCTCCATTTATGATCCCATACAGATTCCCTGATCTTTGTTCCATATGAATCCTCAGGCACTTCAAATGAGGGTTCATTAAAGTGTATTGTCAGAATAAACAGGAGATCTTATCTCCATGTTGTGATATTATCCTAGTATTGAGATGTATTACTATTGATTACAATGCAGTGCAGCCATTATGAGAGGTTACTTTCTTAATAATAGTTTATATCTGTGCTACTCTTCATGTCCTAAAAAAAAAAAAAAAAAAAAAAAATTATCTTTTTCAGAAGTTTTTCTCAATTTCTAGTAGCTTTCCTCTTAATTTTTACTTATTTTTCTAGTATTTAGCTTATTTATACATATGTTTACTTGTTATCTCTTCCATTAGAATGTGAGTTCCTTGAAGACAGGGAAAGTCTTTTGTGTCCTTTTGCATCTATCCCCAGCATTTAGCACAGTTCTTGGCACATAGTAATGGCTTAATAAATACTTATTGATTAACAATGACTGATTGGAACAGGGCACATGTTAATTTGGTTAGCTAATTTTGCCTGGCACATTAAAGTGAGAACATTGACTTCAACCAAGCAACATTTATCATATGATGCAGGGAGTAATATTTTAATTTCCTTAAATATATCTAAAGAGAACTCCACCTAATATCTATAGTATGAGTATTAGCCCTAATCTCTAATACTATCTGTTTATGACATCTCCTGAAAAATTCAAAGCTCAGCTTGGTAGAATGGTTATTGCAGTAAGTTGAAGTTAAATAGTCAAAGCTCAAATGCTAATTCTGTAAATTATTATACAACTTTGAGTAATCATTTCTTTTTGTGGCTCTGTTTTTTATCTGTAAAATGGTAGGAGAAAGGTGGATTTGTGATCTACATTTTTTATATCTCTGAGCCAATTCAAAAGAAGATACATAAGGAAACTGAAGCCAAATTTCATTTAAGATACCACTGAGAGTGTTTCAAGAACAATGAGAATAGGACATAATCCTCATTTCCTTGCAATTGTAAGGGGATAATAATGACTTCCTGATAACAATGAAGCCAGCAGGAAACCTCTGTTTTGCCATTTGGCTAGAACTTTGAAAGAAACCAGTAACAGATTGCATGAGGGAAGGAGTTGCATATATACATTACATATATATATATATATATATATGTGCACATATATGTATGCATATATATATATATACACATATATTGTTTGTATATATACATATGTGTATATATGTGTGTGTTTGTGTGTGTGTGTATATGTATATATATATATATATATATATATATATATATATATATAATATTGAAGCAGATGTTGGAGATTTTCCAAAATGAATTGGAAGAGACTCTCATGATTGCCCACAAAGATTGATGAGATTAAATAAAAGAAATGGAAAGATCCTAGGGGAATGTAGAGATATTATTCCCCAAGTATATTGATGAGAGAAAAAGGCATTTCCAGCAGAGTCTTAATGATTTAGGGAATACACTTCAAGCAGAGTTTAAACCCAAGTATAGTCTGTCCGCATCATTCCAGCATTAGATGACTCCAAATATTCCAAAGGGATGAGGTATAAAGTGCCTTATAGGTTTTTTTTTTATTTTTTTTAACAGCATGATCATCTGCTATCACATTAACTCACACAGGGAATTTTCCATGGGTTTATTCAACAATTTAAGCTGTTTGTTCTTCTTGGTAGACCAGTCTCTTGATGAGCCAATGTACTTATATATACTGCTAAAAGAAAAAAAAAAAAAAAAGTTGTGTACCCACTCCCAAGAAGGGATCTCTTTCTGAACAATCTCAGCTTTACTGCACTCACTGAAAAAGTAGATTTAGTCCCTTAGTTGAATGATAATTGTTACAAAAGTATGGACTCTGTGAATCATCCATATGGCTAATCATTAGCATCCTTTCAGTGGAATATACGCTGGTACAGGATATCACAAAATAATTTCTAGCAGAGCTCATCAAAATTATAATTGAAGCATAGTTCTTTCAAATTTAGACCCACACCTGTCACAGTCATATCTGTTATAAATCAAAATTTATATTATACACATTGGTTTATGAATCACTCACCACATGATGTGCTAGTTTAATTTATGTCATTTTGAGAAGCTTATAAAATTACTTCTAAAATTATTTTCTCTTGTTTTCTGGCACTTCTTATTTTAGCATCCTCTCTAAGGCTTTTCATCTGCTTGTATACATTATAAACTCTCCTGCAATGTTTCATTTGTTTGTTTGTTTTCCTTACCTATCATGCTCCCTGTATAAAAACACCTGGAGGTTTCCATTTGGCATTATATTAAATTCAAGGCTAAAATTTAAGACTACTGAGTCTAAGATTTTGAGCTGAAAGGGATCCTAGGGGTCTCTTTTGAGTCTAATCTCTTTATTTCATAGATGAGTTAACTTAGGCCAGAAGAAATTAAGAAAATTGTTCTTAGTCATACGAGTACTTAGTGTATGCAGAAGCATTTGAATCAGTCTTACACAATACATGCCCAATTTACTATAAGCTGCCCAATGTTTTTTGTCATTTCCTCATTAACATTTCAATATTTTTCTTTCTTAAACCTTTCTGAGAAATTATGCTGGCTTGAATGTCCTATCCCACTGCCAGCTTTTATAACTTCTCTTTCTATATTCAGTCTCCAATTAATCTTTGTTTATAGAAAATTCTCCCAACAAAAAATAAACAATTAAAAATTCTGCCCAATTAAATAATCTTTCATTTGGGATCCTTTTCACATGGGCATTTTTTTGGTAATGACATTCATATTGATCCAAATAAATGTTTACAAAAGGCTTCACAAATCTGTGTAAATATTAACTATTATTATTTCTATCATCATCATTTGTATAATAATTTTATTTAAACCTATGATTACATTTGATATATGTGGAACTCCTGAGGAAGTCCATGTACCAAGACAGCTCACAAATTGTTCTGCAACTTATATGTCTTACAGAGCAGTAGAATTGTTGGGAGAAAATTTGGAATAAGTTAATCAATTAACCATTTGACAAACATTTATTAAATACAAAATTCTAAATACTTCAGTAGGCAATGGGGATATGAAGAGAAAAATGAATATGACATTTTGTAACCTAAATGTGAAGAATTTGAGCATAAGGCTACTCTTTTTGTCAGGTAGGTAGCACAAAATAGAATAATGGACCTGGGATCAGGAAAACCTGAATTCACATTCAATTTCAAACTCTTAGTGGCTCTGTGATGCTGTGCAAATTACTTAACCGTTGCCTTTCTCAATTTTCTCAATTATAAAATGAATGTAATAATTCCAATGGACAAGGCAAATATGATTGACTTGTTGGCCCCCATCTGATTCCTTCTCTATCTATAGAGATACATCAAAACCATTTGGTACTAGCTAAGAAATAGAATAGTAGATCAGTGGAATAGGTTAGGTTCACAGGATAAAATAGTCAATAATTATAGAAATCTAGTGTTTGATAAACTCAAAGACTCCAGCTTTTGGGATAAGGATTTGCAACTAATTTGACATTATTTGACAAAAACTGCTGGGAAAATTGGAAACTACTGTGGCAGAAGTTAAGCATTGACCCACACCTAACACCATATATCAAGATAAGATCAAAATGAGATCATGATTTAGGCATAAGGAGTGATATTATAAGCAAATTAGAAGAGCATACCTCTCAGATCTGTGGACCTGTGAAGAAGGAAGAAATTTGTGACCAAGGAAAAACTGGAATGCAAAATTGAACACCAAAAATATAATTTTGATTATATTAAGTTAAATTTTTTTTTGCACAAACAAAACTAATGCAGACAAGTTTAGAAGGTAAACAATAAATTGGGAAAACATTTTTACATTTAAGCATTCTGATAAAGGCCTCATTTCTAAATATATAGAGAGAACTGACTCAAATCTATAAGAATTCAAGCCATTCTTCAATTGATCAGTGGTCTCTCCTTAAAAATCTCTTTGGGATATAAGCCTAGCAGAAATACTACTGGGTCAAAGGATATGCACAGTTTGATAACTTCGAAAGAGATCTTAAAGCAGGGAAAGGAACCCACATGTGCAAAAATGTTTGTGGCAGCTCTTTTCATAGTGGCAAGAAACTGGAAACTTAATGGATGCTTTATTATCTAATTTTATGTCTGGCACAGGTAGGTCATCTTCACTGGCATTTTTTTTCCATTAATTCCCTTGAAATTCTTGACCCTTTTTCTTCCAGATGAACTTTATTATTTTTTCTAGATCTGTAAAATAATTTCTTGGGAATTTGATTTGGGTGTTTGATTGATATGATACTAAATAAGTAGATTAATTTAGGTAGTATTATCATTTTAATTATGTCTGATCAGCCTACCCATGAGCACTTGATATTTTTCCAACTGATTAGATCTGATTTTAGTTTTGTGGAAAGTGTTTATAGTTTTGTTTATATTTTATACTATCAACAGTTGTTTTGAATAAACTTTCTCTTTGCCTCTCTTGCTGCTGGACTTTGTTTATAATATATAAAAGTGTTCATGATTTTTGTGGATTTATTTTGTATCCTGTAATTCTGCTAAAGTTGTGAATTGTTTTTAGTAATTTTTAAAAAATTGATTCTCTAAGAATACTATCATATCATCTTGAAAGAGTGATAATTTGTTTTCCTTGTTACCTACTCTAATTACTTTAATCTTTTTTCCTTCTCTTGTTGCCAAAGCTAACATTTCTAATACAATATTACATAGTAATGGTAATAATGAGCAACCTTGTTTCACACCTGATCTTATTGGGAATGGTTCTAGTTTGTCTCTATTACATATGATGCTTGCTTATGGTTTTAAATAGATGCCACTGACTGTTTTTTGGGGTGTTTTTAGATTTTTTTTCATTTTTTTTCTTTTTTTAATTATAGCTTTTTATTTACAAGATATATGCATAGGTAATTTTTCAGCATTGACAGTTGCAAATCCTTTTGTTTCAACTTTTTCCTTCCTTCTCCCTACCCCTTCTCCCAGATGGCAGGTTTACCAATACATGTTAAATATGTTAAAGTATAAGTTAAATACAATATATGTATACATGTCCAAACAGTTATTTTGCTATATAAAAAGAGTCAGACTACTGACTGTTTTAAGGAAAAGTCCATTTATTTCTACACTCTCTAGAGTTTTTTTTTTTTTTTTAATAGGAATGGGTATTGGATTTTTAACAAATGCTTTTTCTGCATCTATTGAGATAATGATATGGTTTTTGTTAATTTGGTTATTGATATAGTCAAGTATGCTAATAGTTTTCCTAATATTGAACTAGCCCTGAATTCCTGGTATAAATTCTACTGTAATCCCTTTGCTAATATTTTATTTAAGATTTTCTGCATCAATATTCATTAGGGAAATTGTTCTATAATTTTTTTCTCTGTTTTTACCCTACCTGGTTTAGCTATCAGCACCATTTCTGTGTCATAAAAGGAATTTGGTAGGAGACTTACTTTCCCTATTTTTTAAAATTGTTTATATGGTATTGGAAATAATTGTTCTTTAAATGTTTGGTAGAATTCACATGTAAATCCATCTGGCCCTGGGGATTTTTTCTTAAGGAGTTGATTATTTGTCCCATTTTCTTGTCCTATTTTTGTCCTATTTCTTTTTCTAAAATGGTACTATTTAAATAATTTATTTCCTCTTCTGTTAACCATGGCAATCCATATTTTTGTAGGTATTTCTCCATTTCACTTAAATTACCAAATTTATTGACATATATTGTTGTAATTTCCTCTTCATTGGTGGAAATTTCTCCCTTTTCATTTTTGATACTTTGAGACAATTTGATTTTCTTTTTTCCTTTTTCTAATAAAATTAACTAAAGGTTTATCTAGTTTATCTGTTTTGTTGTTTTTTTCATAAAATCAATTCTTAGCTTTATTATTAATTCAATGATTTTATTTTCAATTTTATTAATCTCCCCTTTTGTTTTCAGAATTTCAAATTTGGTATTTATTTGAGGGTTTTTAATTTGTTCTTTTTCCAGCTTTTTTAGTTGTAAGTGCAATTCATTGATCTTCTGTTTCTCTATTTTATGCAAATAAATATCTAGAGATATAAAATTTCCCCTAATAACCACTTTGGCTACATTCCACAAATTTTGGTGTGTTGTCCCATTATTGCCATTCTCTTGGATGAAGTTATTGATTGTGTCTATGATTTATTCTTTTACCCAAACATTCTTTAGGATTAGATTATTTAGTTTCCAATTAATTTTTGGGCTATTTTTCCCTGGCCTTTTATTGCACATGATTTTTGTTATTTTACAATCTGAAAAATTACATTTACTATTTTCTGCTTTTCTGCATTTGATTTTGAGGTTTGTATGCCCTATTATATGACCAATTTTTGTATAGGTTCCTTGAACCTCTGAGAAAAAAGTAAACTCCTTTCTGTCTTCATTCAATTTTCTCCAAAGATCTATCATATCTAATTTCTCTAACATTTTGTTTATCTTAACTTCTTTCTTCTTTATTTTGTGGTTCAATTTATCTAGTTCTGAGAGACAAGGTTGAGATCTCCTACTATTATAGTTTTGCTGTCTATTTTTTCTTGAATCTCTTTTAACTTCTCCTCTGGGAATGTGGATGCTCTACCATTTGGTACATATGTTTGGTATTGATATTCCTTCATTACCTAAGGTAACTTTAGCAAGATACAGTTTCTTTATCTCTTAATTAGATCTATCTTTGCTTTTATTTTATTTGAAATCAGGCTCACTACCCCTACTTTTTTACTTCACCTGAAACATAATAAATTCTGCTCCAGCCCTACCTTCACTCTGTATTTACACTCTACTTTAAATGTGTTTCTTGTAAACAACATATTGTAGGATTCTGGCTTTTAATCCAGTTTGCTATCTGCTTCCATTTTATAAGATAATTCATCCCATTTACATTCACAATTAAAATAATGAATTCTATATTGCTGTCATCTAATTTACCCTGTTCTGTTTTTCTTTTTCTTTTCCCTCTTCCCTCCTCCCCAATATTTTGCTTCTAATCACCACTTCCCTCAAACAGCCTTCCCCTTTTAGAGCCACTCCCCCTTTCTTACACCTTTCCTCTACTACTTCTTTTCTCCCTTTTATTAGCCTTCCCCTTTCTTTTTCCCTTCCCCCTCCTCTAAGGTGAGACAAGTTTCTCTGTGAAATAAAATACATCTGATATTCTCTCTTTGAGCCAAATCTGATGAGAGCAAAATTCACACAATGTCATCCCCTCTCTCTTCTTTCCCACAAGTATAATAGGTCTTCTTTGCCTCTTTGTGAGATGTAATTTCCCTCATTTTATCTCCTTTTTCTTCTTTTTCCAGCACAATCTCCTTTCCATTTCTACTTTCTTTTTCATATTATCATGATAAAATCAAATTATACTCGCACTCCCTAAGTATACCCATAACAGAAAAATAGTTCTCAAAATTTCTTTAGTTTTTAACTTTTTAATGCTTCTCTTGAATTCCGTGTTTAAAGATCTTTTTTTTTATTTATTAAGGTCTGGTCTTTTCATCAGAAATAGATGAAATTCACCTGTGTCATTGAATATATCTTCTTTCCTGAAAGGTAATGCTCGGTTTTTGCTAGATAGCTTATTCTTAGCTGCAATCAAAGTTCCTTTGCCTTTCAGAATATCATATTCCAGGCTCTTTGATCCTTTAAGGTGGAAGCTGCTAATTCTGGGTAATCTTGATTGTGGATCCTAGGCATTTAAACTGTTTCTTTCTGGCTGCTTGCAATATTTTTCCTTGGTCTGATAGTTTTGAAATGTAACCACAATATTGCTCAGAGTTTTCATTCTGGGGTCTCTTTCAGGAGGTGAATGGTGAATTCTTCAATGGCTATTTTACCTTCACATTCTAAGACATCAAAACAATTTTTCCTTATGATTTCCTGAAAAATAATGTCTGTTTTTGTTGTTGTTGTTTGTTTGTTTGTTTGTTTTCATCAAGGCTTTCAGGAAATCCAATAATCCTCAAATAGCTTCTCTTAGATCTAATTTCCAGTGAGGAATTTCATATTTTCTTCTATTTTTTCATATTCTGGGTTTTATTTGACTGATTTTTGAAGTTTTATGGAATCATTCACTTCTGTTTGTTCAATTCTAATTTTTAGTGTATTACTTTCTTCAGTTTCACTTTCTTAAACTCCTTTTGTGTTTGGCCAATTGAATTGTTTTTTTCATTGCATTTTTTTTTCACTTTACAAATTCTGTTCTTCACCAAGTTGGTATCTTTTTCATGTCTATTTAATATCTATTTTGTAGGGAGATATATGCTTTTCTCATTTCATCAAATCTTTTTTTAAAGGAGTTTTCTTGAGATAATTTGTTTTTCCTGTTCCATATCCTCTTGCAAAGATCTCATTTCCTTTCCCCATTTTTCTTCCAACTCTCTTTTAAGATTCTTTTTGAAATCTTCCAAGAAAGCCCTGTGAAATGGAAACCAGGTCACATCTCCTTTTAGGATTTCATTTGGAATTGATTGGCCTTTAGGAACTTCAGGGTTTGAAGTCTGTTCTCTCTCTTCACAAAAGTTGTCTATGGTCAGAGTTCGTTTTGCTTTTTGTTTATTTTTTGAGGGTTGAGATCTGCTCTTAAAGAAAAGGAATGACAGTTGCTTTAGTTTTGTCACGGAACCAGTGTTTCTGACTGACTTCAGGTGCTGGGTAATCATGGCTAGGTACAGAGTTCTTGAGGCTCAGTGGGTCAAAATTTGCCTTTTGAATTCCTTTTTGCATGTTTTACAGCAAATCTGCTAATACCTGCTTGCAACCAGGACAGAGTAGCCTTAAAACCTCACAGAAGATTCCCCAGTATACCACTCTGGCTCCCTGCCCCAGCTCCTTGCCAGAGGTTTCTTGTGCTACAGTCTGGGCTCAGCAGACAGCCCCCCGCTGCTTATTTGAAATAGACTTGTTCTGAACCTCTTCCAAGGTATCTTCTTCTGGGAATGTGTTGTATTCCAGATATTTGTGGGTTGTGTCACTCCAAAATCAGTTTAGAGGCTTCATCTACTGTTGATTTGAGACAAGATCAGAAGAGGTCACAGAAACTCATGTCTGTTCTCTGCCATCTTGGCTTTGTCACCTGGATTCTGGTTTCTAATATATTCTGCTATCCACTTTCATTTTATGGGTAAACTAATTCACAATTATGATTGTCAACTGTATATTTTTCTCCATCCTATTTTTCTTGTTTTTCCTTCTCTCCCTTTTTATCCTTTTCCTTCTCAAAAGTTTTTTTTTAAGCTAAAAACTTCCTTTTTTTAATTCACTTTCTTTTGTCATTCACCCCATATCTTATTTCTGTGTAGGATAAGAGAATTGTATTCTCAATCTATAATCTATCTATGTATATATTGATGTATCTTTCTATTATGTATTCATTCTTCCTTCTTTGGATGAATTCTGATGAGAGTAAGGTTTTAATCATTACCTGCCACTCCCCATTACCTACATTTCCCCTTCCAGTATAAAAGCCCTTTCATGCAAGCTTCTTTTATATAACTAAAATTTCCCTATTCTCCCTTATCCTCCCTTTTTCTTGTCCCTCTCTCTTTCTGTCTCTCCATCTCTATCTCTGTCTGTCTCTGCCTCTCTGTCTCTGTCTTTTTTTTTCTCACACACACAGATAGATAGATAGAGATATATAGATCATCTCATCATGTCAAATGACATACATGTCCTCTGCCTAGGTACATTCCTTCTAACTCCTCTGACAATGATAAAGTTTCTAGGAGTTACATATTTTTTTTTGATGTAGGAATAGAAATAGTTTAACGATTTTTGAGTTTCTTATAATTACTCATTCATGTTTACCTTTTTATGCTTCTCTTGAGTTTTGTTTTTTTGAATCAAATTTTCTATTTAGTTCTATTTTTTTGGTAGAAATTCTACTTTATTCAGTAACTATTTTTTTTCTCCTGAAGGATTATAATCTGTTTTGCTGGACAGGTTATTTTTGGTTATAATCCTGGCTCCCTTGCCTTCCAGAATATCATATTCTAAGCCGTTTGCTCTTGCCACATAGAAGGGCTAAAATTTAAACCAAAATTGCTGATACCAAATTATCCAGTTTTTTCCTATTTACAAGTCAATGATATCTGAGAAAAGATGTTAACAATTACATTATATTTTTCCATTTTCATCAAAGTAGACTGAACTATGAATTAGGAGACATAGATTCTGATTTTATTTCAAAGAATGCTAGGACTTTAGAGATTATTTAGTCATAGCTTTTAATTTTATAAATGAGGGAACTGTGTGCAGAGAGACAAGCAGAATTAACTTACCTAAAATGTTATAGCTTGGTTATGGAAAAAAGAGATCAGACCCTGAACTAATTTCAAGTGCAACACCATGAAAATTGCTTAACTTCCTTGAGCAAAGGATAAACACATATAACTATAGCACTTGAATGTTCACAAATATATATATTATATATATATATATATATATATATATATATATATATAAATCTTGTTTATACATTTTCCTTAATGTCTTTCCTGATAAAGGAAGGCAATTATAAATATGACTTCCTTTGCTTTTTCAACTGAGCAGCAATTTTAATACTGTCTTAGAAAAGGGATTCTTAATTTTGTTGTTGTTGTTGTTGTTGTTGATTTCTTTGTTTCATGGACTTCCTGTCAGTTTGTTGAAGTCCAGGTATTTCTCAAAATCATCCTATTTTAAAAATGAACAAGATAAAAGCAGCTAGGTAGCACAGACAGTAGACCACTGATCCTAAAATCAAGATGACTTGAGTTCATAATCCAGTCTCAGACATTTACCAGCTGTGTGAACCTAGGGGAGTCAATTCTAACTGCTCTCCTCCAAAATAAAACAAATGAATAAGATTTTTAAAAGTAGCCTTAATAATGTCTATATTTTAGAATGTAAATTTGTCTGTGTAATATTTCATATGTATACATACATACATATACACATGCACATATAAACATATGCATATATTTATACATCCATACACATATAACTTTAAGTTTTGCAAAACCCTTTACAAATATTATCTGATTTGATCCTCACAATAACCCTGAGAAATGGATGCTGTTATTGTCACTATTTTATAGATGGTGACACAGATAAGAAACGGTTATGTGACTTTTCTACCTCTAATAAGTATCTGAGGCTGAATTTCAACTTAGCTCTTCCTCATTTCATTCTTATCTCTCTCAGAAGTTACTTATATTTAAGTAAAGATGGATTTTTTTCCCTCTCCAATTTCACAGATTCCCCAAAAATCTACCCACCATGATCCTTGGACACAAGGTTGAGAACATCTTTCTCAGAGAGGCAGTGACAAATGAGGTGACTCTTTCAAAGATACACAGCCAGTAGGTACCAGAGGGGGAACTTCAGGCTATATTTTCCTAATGCCAAGTCCAGCCCTTCACCCACTAATACTCTTATAGAGATGGAGGGATTGTGTCAGACTTTCCTCACTCATATCCCCTTACAATTCTTAAATACTCCGATTTCATGTTTAGGAAAAGGGGAAGGAAATATGAATCTACCTGGTAGTTTCATAATTGCTTTTTAAAAAATGTCATAAAGTTCCAAGTTGTATATCTAGCTCTTGGGGCATTGTTAATGCATACAGAAGCTAATTAACAGTGAACTAGAGTGAACTGCTTACCACATTGTTTTTTAGCCTTAAAATGTCCTATTATCCTGATTAAATATTTATTGAACTTCAAGAGTATTCTAGTCACTATGAAAGAGGCTGAGAGAAAATTTGGACTTCAAAGTGTATTGTGTGTGTGTGTGTGTGTGCGCGCATGTGTGTATACCCTGAATAATATCAAGACACAATTCCATCCTCAAATCTATCATTCTCTTTTGGATGGTTACACTGAAAATGTGGAATTCCACTGAATGGGGAAATGGATGTGTCTTAGAAAAAAAGATACAATGTTGTTTTATATTCTTTTGTTTTAATTAGAAAAAAAGTTTCTAATACCTCAGTTTGCATAAAAAGTCAGGTTCCTAAAATTGAAATTATTATAGTCATGGATATCTTTTTTTATTATAGAAAGGCAGCATAAAGACTCCTCGATAAAGGAAAACAATAGTTAGTATATCTTTCTTTGTAATGCTGTAGTAAGAGAATACTAAAGTATTGTTTGTTTGTTTTTTAGTAATCTATTTCTCATTTTATAAAATACAGACTGTCTTATTTAATTGTATTCACCATTTATATTTTGACATGTGCATTTATTTTTCTTTTGCATTTGTGTTCTTGCAACTCCTTCTCCAAGAAATTCCCCAGGAGAAGATCGCAAATGTTAACATTTTTTTGGAGAGTTTAACATTTGGAAAATATAAGAAATAAGGGGCTTTTTGAATGAAAATGAAAAATAAGTGAGAGTGTACAGTTCTTTATTTATACAGAGATGGAGAGGTTTGATAGCAAACATCTTAAAGCTTGTGATTTGCATCTGATCTTTATATATACATATATATATATACATATATACATGCACCCATATAAATATATACATATGTATGCCTTTGTCTATGCATATATATATGTATACACACACATA
Organism: Sarcophilus harrisii; assembly: GCF_902635505.1. Taxonomy (NCBI): domain Eukaryota; kingdom Metazoa; phylum Chordata; class Mammalia; order Dasyuromorphia; family Dasyuridae; genus Sarcophilus; species Sarcophilus harrisii. The sequence continues at coordinate 225,095,336 of NC_045431.1, read as the reverse complement.
CACTTACAAAGAGTTCTGTATTTCTTCTGCTGGACTGAAAGGTGTTGATAATGTGCCTTTTTCTTTGTCTAAGAGGACCAACTTACTACAGGCAACCAGCCAATGTCCACCTCCCAGTCAAAGAGAAAATCTATTAGACTTTTACTATGTAAATGACTGAGCTCCCTTGCCAATTTTGGATCTACTCTTATGATTTTGGGAAAGAATTAAGAACCAATTAGAAATCAGAGAATTCCATGCTAAATGGTATGGTTGATTTTATGCTAAAACATGTGTATTAGAGGAATTTGCATCTCTCTATAGAGAAATTCATTTATAATTGAGAAAATGGTACAATTCATTTCAGGTGAATATATTACAGGTGTATTTAAGTTATTTAAATTTAAAGTATTCAATTTCAGTATTTCATTGCAGGATAATTAGTATATACTAAGCCATTTTTTTTCCCTGTAAAAGAAAGAGGATGCCTGCAGGATACATAGGTCAGCTCTCTTATTCTGAGTCAGAACACAAGAACTGAATTAGAAGACTTGGTTCTTTTCTTTTCTGTAATCCTTCAGGGAGGGAATAGAATTCAGTCTTGCCTGACCTTTTGAGAGGTCTGTTCTCTCACTTGCTTCTGCTTTGGGTTCAGAGAAAGTGAAGTCTTGGATGGAGAACTATGTTTGGAGTCAGAGGAAGTTGGTCTAAATTCCAGCTCTGCTCCATCTGACCACATGTTCTGGGCTAATTAATTTAATGATGATTATCATGTTCATATCAATGTTTTAAATATATAATTCCATTTGATAGATATGTAAAAAAAAGAACTGTGAGATACTGCTTGCATTCCCCTATTTTACAGGTGAAAAAACAGGTTCTGAGCTCTAAAGGAATTAAATAACTTGCCCAGAGTCGCACAACTGAATGTTTCTGAGGCTATATTTATGTTTTCCTTACTCCAGTTGGAGAGCTTTTTGTCTTCTCCTGTGATCCCAGAACTCAGGCTTCTTATCCACAAAATGAGGGGTTCTAGAATAGAAGGCCTGCAAGATTCTATAATCTATAATCCTATGAAAATGGATGTGGATATGGAGGTTTTGATAGCTGAAAATGTTGTATATGGGGAAGAGAGAGACAAAAACAGAAACATAGACTATGAGAAAGAGAGGGACAAAGAAGAAAAGATAAAGACAGAGGTAGAGAGAGGAAAAGAGAGAAAGACAGAGATAGAAAAGGCAGAGAGAGAGAAAAAAGAACTAGACAGAGAGAGAGAAGAGACAGAAAAACACACACACACACAGAGAGAGATAGAAGAACAGTCAGAGACAGAGACACACAGAGAGACTGAGGAAAAGAGATGGGGTGATAAAGACAAAGAAAGACACATACAGAGAGACAAAAACATTGAGAGAGATAGAAACAGGGACAGAGAAGCAAACAAAAAGGAAAGGAAAGAAACCAATCCTAGGTTGGCAAAGTATTTAAAATATATTTTATCACTTAATTCTCAAACAATCCTATGAAGAAGGAGCATTTGCTATCCTCATTTTTATATGAGGAAAGTGAGTCTGAAAGGTGTGAATCCACTTGTTCAGGGTCATACAGCTAGTAAATATCTAAGGAGGATTCACATTTAATTGTTCCAGAATCTAAACCTAATGCTATCCCCTAGAAAACCAATAACCAGAAAAAATCCAATACTTTTCAATTGGTCAGTTAGTAAATCACAAATTAGAGGTGTATAGTATGTTCAGGTAGGACCAGCACCTCAGGTTTGTGTGCTTTTGAGGGCTGTTCATATATATGTGTGTGTGTGTGTGTGTGTGTATACATATATACATATATGTATATATGTCTCAGCATTGTGCATTTTTTAATAAAGCTTTTTATTTACAAAACCTATGCATGGGTAATTTTTCAACACTGACCATTGCCAAATCTTCTGTTTCAAATTTTCCCCTACATTCCCTCACCCACTCCCCTAGATGGCAGGTAGTCCAATGCATGTTAAATATGTTAAATCCTATATATATATATATATATATATATATATATATATATATATATATATATATATATAGTGTGTGTGTGTATTCATATCTATACAGTTATCTTGCTGAACAAGAAAAATTGGAGCAGGAAGGAAAAAAAAAACCTGAGAAAGAAAACAAAATGCAAGCAAACAACAACAGAAAGAGGGGAAATGCTATGTTGTGGTTCCCACTCAGTTCCAACAGTCCTCTCTCTGAGTGTAGATGGCTTTCTTCATCACTGAACAATTAGAACTAGTTTGAATCATCTCATTGTTGAAGAGAGTCATGTCCAGCAGAATTGATCATCATATAGTCTGGTTGTTGCCATGTATAATGATCTCCTAGTTTTGCTCATTTCACTCAGTGTCAGATCATGTAAGTCTCTCCAGGCCTTTCTGAAATCATCCTGTTGGTCATTTCTTACAGAACAATAATATTCCATAACATTCATATACCACAATTTATTCAACCATTCTCCCATTGATGGGCATCCATTCAGTGTCCAGTTTCTGTCCACTACAAAGAGGGCTGCCACAAACATTCTTGCACATACAGGTCCCTTTCCCTTCTTTAAGATCTCTTTGGGATTTCATCCTAGTAGAAACACTGCTGAGTTAAAGGGTATGCACAGTTTCATACTTTTTGGAGCATAGTTTCGAATTGCTCTCCAGAAAGGTTGGATCCATTCACAGTTCCACCAATTGTGTCCCTGTTTTCCCACATGCCCTCCAACATTCATCATTATCTTCTCTTGTCATCTTAGCCAATCTGACAGGTGTGTAGTGGTGTCTCAGAGTTGTCTTAATTTGCTTTTCTGATCAGTAGCGATTTTGGAATACCTTTTCATATGACTAGAAAGAGTTTCAATTTCTTCATCTGAAAATTGTCCATATCCTTTGATCATTTATCAGTTGGAGAAGGGCTTGAATTCTTATAAATTTGAGTCAATTCTCTATTTATTTTAGAAATGAGGCCTTTATCAAAACTTTTGAATGTAAAAATATTTTACCAGTTTATTGCTTCCCTTCTTATCTTGTCTGCATTAGTTTTGTTTGTACAAAAACTTTTTTCACTTAATAGCATCAAAATTAGCTATTCTGTGATCAATAATGATCTCTAGTTCTTTTTTGGTCATTAATTCCTTCTTCCTCCACAAGTCTGAAAGGTAAACTATCCTATCTCTTTCTAATTTGTTTATAATATCATTCTTCATGCCTAGATCATGAACCCATTTCTATCTTATCTTGCTATATGGTGTTACATATGGGTCAATGCTAGAGTCTGTCATACTAGTTTCCAATTTTCCCAGCAGTTTTTGTCAGATACTGTTAGGATTCTTATAGGGTATTAAGACAGTGGAATTGATAGAGACAATATTTATCTAGTTTAGCATGGTTCAGTATGATTAATCTGATCCTACAAGGAGATGTTATGGGTCAGAACTTGAAACAAAGTTCTAAGTGGAATTGAGGAGACAATGGTTAAATTTAGTTTAGCATTGATTTAATCCTACAACAAATAATGGTTTCCTAGTGATATAATGATTGGTCTATACTCAGGGTAGGGCATATAACGAGGAGCTGTCAGGGCCAGGAAGGACAAGCCCACTAGAAGCTCTTGGGGAGGAGACAGATTCATTCCATCTCACATCTTTGTGCTGGCTGGAGACATTCAGAGGGAGCTCGAGGTAGAAGCTGGCAGAGGCAAAGGACTAGTGGCATGAGCTCTTGGAACCAAGGAGAGAACTAGGCTTCTAAGAAAGCTAACTAGGCCCCAGGAAAAGAAACAAGAGTTGGAAAGAGACAATAAAGGATTTGGACTTTAATCCCTGGCTTCACTTGTGGTGATTACTGGCTGCCTCCAGAGACCCCAAGAAATCTGCTCCCAGAAAAGATTACATCTTTAGAGAAGAATATTACAAAATAGTGAATTCTTATCCCAAAAGCTGGGGCCTTTGGTTTGTCAAATACTAGATTGTTATAATTATTGACTATTTTGTCTTGTGAATCTAACCTACTCCACTGATTAACTGCTCTGTTTTTTAGCCAGTATCAAATGGTTTTGATGAACATTGCTTTATAGTAGTTTTAAATCTGATACATCTATGCCACTTTCATTTGCTTTTCTCTTCATGAATTCCCTTGAAATTCTTGACCTTTTGTGCTTCCAGATGAATTTTGTTGTTACTTTTTCTAGGTCAGTATGTTCATATACTTTTGGTGTCCTTCTAAAACCCATGTCTCGCCTCTGTCTCCAAGAAACTGTATCAGGTTCCTTGGCCCCATCTTGCTAAAACATTTCAGCAGATGGGCTAAATCACATTGAAAGTAACAGGGAGGTCTCAAACTTGTTGCTAAGTAAGGAGATGAATATCCCCATTACATAAAGATGTCCCCCAGTGAAATAAGCAGATGAGAATAATTCATTCTAATGGTCATGAAGGTAGTTGAAACAGGTGCTTTGGACCATTTTTGTTTGGTCAAGCTTAATGTCAAAGTTCTTCTTTGAAAACAAAGGCCAAAAAACAATATGTACCCAGAATTATGTTAAGCAAAGCAAGGCAAAATTCAGTTTCTGCTCTCATTTCTCTGCTTAGCATTCTGCTGAGTATTGTTTGCCCTTTGTTTTCATAGAAAAGCAATGACTTCATGGGTGATGACTTGGTTTGTGTGTGAATTAGATTTAAGTGAAGTAGAATTGCACAAAGTCTTCAGTCTCATTCTCTCTTTCAGAGTCCATAAAAGTCTAGTGGCAGTTAAAAAAAAAAAGTCAAAATGACTGTCATTGGCCCAGAAACAATGGATGATCTTGGTATCTTCTATGTCTGACCAACATCTATGTTCTACTTTATCTAACCCCAAATGATCATGGTATAAGACAAGTGGCCAAGAACTAATTCTCCTTCCATGATGTTCCATGGGAGAGATGAAGCCAAGGTCCAGCCATCCACTTCAATGTGGATTTCTCTCTTTATATAGAGAGAATGGATTTCTCTATCCATTGGATTTCTCCTCATGATTTTCTTTAGAGACTTCTACCATTAACTGTCCATATGCTCATATCCCTCTGATATAAACATCATTCTATAAGGCATAGAGAAAATCCACAGGGCATAACCAAGTTTCTCATTTAGTTCAGATTTTCTGGTACACTTAATTAAAATGTTGGAAACGTTTAGCCTTTGTTCATTAGTTCATACCCTTGGTTGGTTCAAGTGAGATGTGTGCTGACTAAAAAAAAAAAAAAACAAAAAAAAACCTATAAAGGCTATATGTGTTGGAGGAACAGAGATACTTATTTCTTGTACTTAGAATGTTTCACATTTCTCTAGTCAAGGAAAGGCTATGTGCTAGATCCAATGTTAAGGACTAGGGACATTGAGACAAAATCAAATAAGCAAACAAATGAAATCCAAATCTGCCATGAGAAGCCAAAATTCTTTTGTAGGTGGGTGGTCACAGAATATATCCAGCCCCACCCAAAAGAACAAAAAACTTACTTACTAGATTAGAAGAGATGTAGATAGATAGATATAAACACATATACACACTTTTATGTAAGTATATATGCATCACATGGTTATGTTGACACAGTTGCCACACGGAAGGGACAGTTATCATGAGACATTTTTTAGATTCTTCATAACAGACATGTATAAGTTTCCTCTGTTTGCCTCAGTTTCTCATCTGGAAAATAAACAGGATAAGGAAATAATAACCACTTTAGTTCCTTTGCCAAGAAAACCCCAAAAGAGGTCATAAAGATTTAGACATGACTGAAAATGACTAAATCACAATCTCATATGTCCAGGAATAATAAGAATTAGAACTAGCATTTATTAAACACTTAATGTATGTCAGGCAAATCTCCGTCATATGTAGAAAAGAAGCTACATAAAAATAATTATAATTGAGCCAAAAAAGGAGCATATTCTATAAATATCAGAGTAATGACTTCCAGGGTATTCAAAGGTAACTTCTTTGTTGGATAACTAGCTTTTTCATGAAATGAAAGGGAGATTTTCTCCTCTTCTCCCTTTTTTAGCAGAAACACCTCTGACTTACACAAGTAAACGGTAGAGAGAATATGTATTTGTCTGAGTTATCTTGAAACTAAACCTCAATTCCTTAATAGATTCTTTTGTATTCCTTTCTCTAAGTAGAGCCTTCAAAACTGAAGAGTAGTCTTGAGTTATATATTTCAACTTTAGTAGCTCCCTCTTGATTTTGAGAGGACAGAAGTTTTGTAGTTGAATGTTGATTAAATTTAAGAACCTTCTTAAAGGGATTTAAGAACTTTCTACAAGAAGGAATGATAAACATAGGGTCCCCTATAACTGAAAGGACCTGCAGAAACCAGGAGAACAAGCAAGCCAGAGGTAAAGCTGAAAGTGAAATTGATTTTCAGTAATTTTTACAGGATGAGTTTGTTTATTTATCTATTTATTTGGTTATACCTCCTAGAAGAATATAATGGATGTTAGGGATTATTTTTAAGTTTTATATGTTAGTGTACATGAATCTTTTATATTTAAAATATTTCATTTTGTGATGAAAGATATAAATAGGTATTGGTATTTTGTATGTGATATATACTGTTTAACATATTGAATATCATTTCTAGAAAGGATGCTAATGATTATTTTTAGGAAAAGACATGTCATGTTTGTTTTGGTTTGTGATTTTCCCTTGAATGAAAAGATTAGGAAAAATGAACACAAGTACTAGAAAAGCTTTTCTTATCCCTTTGGAGTTAATCTTACCCTAGCCTGAATCTGATCTATGTGAGTTTTATCTTTTTGGGGGGAAATGAGTAGACTGGCCACTGTTGACATCTACATAAAGTAGCTGGCTAAAGGCGAGAGTGAGCATCTGCAACCAGAAGAAAGATGAAAGTCCTTTTGTTAGAAGTGGCATTTAGATCAATTCTAAACTTTCCTAGAGAGAGAAGTGAAGAAACAAGAAAATTCTGGGGATGGGAGACAGCAAGTGCAGAGATATAGAGGTAGAAGATGGTGAGAAAGAGTATTGTGCACAGAGAATCAATAGCAAATAAACCCCTTTGACTGCTTGGAGAGGAAGAATGTAAAATCAACAAAGAAACATTCAGAGCCAGAATTATGAAGAGTTTTTAGGAAAACAAAGGAGTTCATTTTCATTTTATTTTGTTATTATTAAGGGTTTTTTGTTTGCTTGTTTTTTTTGGTGGGGGGAATAGTATCTTACATAATTCTATTTGTATATAAAGGGGAAAATAATCTAAAAAGAGATTCTTGGGTTCCCTCACTGTTGATTCTCAAGAGGAGACTGGATCACTCACTTAGCAGGTTCATAAAATTGAAAGATGAAAGAAAAATTTGAAAGTATCTAGTTCAACATTTCCCATCCCCTTGATTTATAGATGAGAAAAGTGAGGGGAAACAGAAAGTAAGAGGAAACATGTTTGTTTTAAAGTCATTGAGGTAGTAAGTAACATCACCAAAATTTGAACCACATCCCTGGTCTCCATGGATATTTCACTTCTGACTATATCAGAGCAGTTTTTCTTTCTTCTCCCCCATGAGATAAAAAATCCTATAACTACTTTATTTAATCATTTGATCATTTTGAAGGGAAGCAACATGGAAAAATTTTCCCCAGACTCCTATAGCTGAAATCTTAAATCCATTTCTTTATCACTCCCATAGTTTTTATATTCCTCTTATGCATTGTCTATTTTTAATTTTGTTATTAATGTATTGGTCTTCTTTTCATTCTCTAATAGGCCAGAAGCTCTTTGAGGACAGGAATACAGTTGTATTCATCTATTAAACATTCTCTTCTTAAAAAACTTGCCTTGGTAAGGGAAGAACTATTGAGCTTGTTATATTTCACAGTGATGTAATTAGCTATTTCTCCCTGTGAATAGAAATACTTTAATAGTTTTGATACTTTGATTTCAAAACTTATTTTTTCTTGTGTAAATTTCAGCTATTTCAAAATCAATCCCTATTCTATATGATAGTTTTTTGAATACTTAAAGTCATTATTCACTTTCACTAATCTATTAACTCTCCCCACAGAAACAAAACCTCTTCTCTCCCCAAGGTCATTTCTTAGGCAAGGTAAAAATCTTCAACTGATATGTCATGATTTTTAGGTGTTTGCTTTCCTATCTGCTCCTTTTTTTACACTTTCTAATTTATCAAAAGCTTTCTTTAAATGTGCCTCCAACTGGACACAGTATGGCAAGATCTGGGAACAGAGAAACTGTGACTTTGTTTTTATTTCTGGAAACTCTGCTTCTCAGTGCAAAGATAATCAAATGGAATTGATTGAGGAAAATGTTTTGCAAACCTTATAATACTACACAAATATGAATTCATGACATTTATGAATAGCTAGATAGCATAGTCGAAAGAAGTACCATGTGTAGATTTAGAATAACCTAAATTCAAATTAAGCCTCAGACTGTTCCTAATAGTGTAACCCTAAGCAAGTCTGTTTGCCTCAATTTCCAAATTTGTAAAATGGGAAAAATAATAGCACTTCTCAGGGTTGTTCTGATGATCAAATAGGAATGATTTTAAAGCTCTCAGTACATTTTCTGTAAAATAATAAATGCTTTGTCAATGTTAGCTATTATTATTTTTAAAGTGTCATTTTCTTCCATATGGTGTCTTCCCTCTTCATGCTTTTAGTGTTCTCTCTTCTCAACTCTAACTCTTTGAATAGCTAGATCCCTTCACCATTTTGCTTTAGAACTATTTAATAAAATAATACATTCCTTATCCCTACATTGACCTTGATGCTCTTACTGCGATTTTGAATGTGGAGTGCTCTCTATTCATGTACTTGACCAAGCCAATTGAACCTCTAGTAAGTAGGGTTGCCAGTGAAGGGCACTCTAGGTGCATCTTATATTTATTTGTCTGTATACATGTGGTCTTTTCACAGTAGAAAGTAAGTTCTTTGAGGTCAGGGACTATATTACTTCATATCCCCAGAACCTGTATTAAGGAATCAATAAATACTTGTTGGATTTGATTGAATTAAATCATTACAGTCTTCTCTTTGATTTAGTTATCTTTGTTGTTATTGCTCTTCAGTGACTCATATTGATTATACATATGATGAAAAATCAAAGAGTATACCCTTTATCATTTGCCAAGGGAAATGGCCCCACAGTCTCCACTTGAAAACTTTCAGTAAGGAGACACCTTCTAACTTCTCTGCATCTTTTTTCTCTCCCATAATTGTTTATGGAAGAAATTATTTTTTCTGCTTTCAACTGGAAGAGAACCTTAGATTAAGCAATAAACAAATTCCCCAACCTTGAGGCTAGATGAGATGGATTTGATTATTTTTCATTCTAATCTAAAGGCAGACACTGAAAGGAAAATTGCTTAAATTAAAACACCTAGAAATATCCCTTGCAGGTTAAATAACCTGATTTAATTTTTGTTTGGGCTAATAATAACCTGACACCAATAACCAAAGGCTTCTATGAAAATATCCATAAATTATCATCTGTGTATGGAACAAGATAGAACAAGACTAAACATGATCTCCTAAAATTTATGTTTATTCATAAACATAGTCACAAAATAGATGCAGGAAGGAGGCTGCACCTGTTTAAGGCACACACTGTTCCATATTATAATTAACAGAGTTTCATCAGCATTAAAATTATGTATACCTTTCTTCTTCTCCTCTAATAGAGTCTTCTACAGTGGGGTAGACTTAATGAAGTTCATTCTATGAAATGAATTCATGTTTGTAGAAACAGGTAAGAAGCATTGCTATAATGGGTGTGAATGCCTACAGGATACTGGAATTATTGTGTATAGATTTTGGATATAAAACCTATCAAATTTTGGCTAGTATTAAGTACACCAATGTAGAAAAATATAAATGCAATGAAAATAGCCTTGTAGGAACATTTAAGCAATGAAAGTCCAAATCAATTGATAATCCAATTAAAAATATGATGTGCAATATGTGTAAATTAGTTGATGGCAATACATGATGACAATACATGTAAAATATTTTTTATAGTTAAAAATCATGGTCTCAATTATCTGTATGATCCCAGATTGACTGCTTCAAGCAAAAATGGGGTTGGATTTGCAATAAGCAATAATTGCATCTGTATTCCAGGGATGAGATACACTTTTACTATCTCTGCTGAATTAGGATATGATAAATTATGAATTAGCATGTGAGAAAAATTTATCTTATTAACTGGACCATGAACTTTTTGCAGTCACTACAAAGTAGACTACTTGGTTTATTAACCATATTCCACTTTCAAAGGATGACTGTAGAAATAAGAATGAGTTACAAATTTTTAGAGTGGGAAGTGATGATGAGTATTGATCTATACAAGTTAACACTTTTATTCAAGAAATAAAACCCAAGGCCCGCAAAAGTTTAATAATTTTCCCAAACTAGACCCATTATTATAATAACTAACTTCAAATACTTATTCTCCATAATGTCTCTGCTGGCTCTGACACTTTTAATCACTCCTCCTTGATAGTTCCTTTTTTTTAGTTCTATGAGACATGAATCTCTCTTGATTCTCTTCTTACCTATCTGCCTTTTCCTCCTCTTTTTGTTTGAATAGATCTAGATCACATCCTCTAATCATAAGATTGCACAGGATTCTATACTGGACGCTTTTCTCTTCTCTCTCTAAACCGCTTGGTAATTTGATGAGCTCCCATGGATTGCCCTTTTTGTTCTGATAATTCTAACATCTATCTATCTGGTGCTGTCTTCCAATTTTGTATCTCTAACTTCTTTTCAGACATCTTGACCTGAATGTGCAGTAGATATCTTAAATCTTACAAGTTTAAAACTGAACATATTTATTCACTTTCTTCCCTAAACCTCTTCCCCTAAATTCCTTATTACTATAGAGAATCTTCCCAATCATTCTGAACTCACTATATTGCATCCTCCATATCTAATCCATTACCAAGGTTTATCAATTTTACCTTTTTGACATTTCTCAAATATGCTTGTTTCTGTTCTTTGATACAACTACTCTAGTACAATCTTTCATCACTTATCACTTTGACCATTGTTATTAGGTTTGTCTGCCTCAAATCTTGCCCTACTTCATTTTATCCTCCATTCAGCCATTAAAGTCATTTTCAAAAAGCACAGGTGTTACTCTCTGACTCCATAATCTCTATGGTCTCCCTATCATTTCCAAGATTAAATTTAAAAATTGTTATAATAACATTGACTCTTCCATGAACTATATATCTAAACTCTAGGTATTTTTTTTCTGAAAATTTTCCTGGTCTGGAAAGTTCTCTCTTTCAGCTCTACCTACTGATCTTCCTGGCTTCCTTTAAGTACTATCCCAAATCATACTTTTATTGTAAACTTTCTCTAATCCCTTTCATTCTAGTGCCTTGACTCTATTAAATTACTATATTTAGCTTGTGTTTTTATACATTTGTTTGCATATCATCTTCTTCATTAGACTAAAAGCTCCTTTAAGGGAAGGATTATTGTTTACATCTTTTTTGTACTCTTAATCCTAAATTTAGTTCCTGACACAAAGAAGGCACTTAACAGATATTTATTTATTAATTAAAACTGCTTTACAGATTGTGTAAGCAAATATATCCAGGTTGAAGGAAGATGAACAATTTCTTTGGAAGTAACTGTGGGTCATACCACTTCAAAAATAATGCTGGTATTTCAATTTTTTAACCCGTCCTAGTACTGTAGACTAAGCTTCAGCATGTTTAGCATTAAAAATGCAGTAAGAACTCATGAAACCTCAAACAAAAGTGAAAATATCATTTCTACTAAGGAAGATTTAAAAGATCATGATCACAAAGTGAAAAGCACACAACATGTGACGTCTGTAGTTGCGACAGTAAACAACCAACAGAAATACCTATCCCCTAGGAGGGAAGCAATAATTGGAGTGAAGTTTAGTTTAACTATTATATCTTAAGCTAAGTCTCTAAATCTCAAGTGAACCAAGGTGTAAAGCATCATCTGTGGTCAAGTGGGAACTCTGTCTTCCTTATTGACTACTATCTCATCAAAGTATTTTGCTCTTGCGCCTCTCTCTCTCTCTCTCTCTCTCTCTCTCTCTCTCTTTCTCTCCCCTCCCTCTCTCTCTCTCTCTCCTTTCTTGTTTCTTTTGTTCCTTCTTTTTTCTTTCCTCTCTACTTTCCTCCCTCCCTCCCTCTTTCAATGTAGATGAATTGGAAATAAATTGAGCAAATTAAAAAGAACTTTAAAAAAAAAGAAATGAAGAACTGTATATTTGATTCTAGATTCAAATGTGAAGAGGGTTGCAATATAAGAAGAATGGAAATGAAGATTACAAAGAGCTTTTAAGAGCCCCAAAGGACTGTATATTTGATTCTAGAGGTAATAAGGGTAAAGTGGAATAATGGAAAAAGAGTTATTTCTCTGTGTTTTCAAAAGAATCTGAAGTGGTTTTGATGCTTGGGAGAGAAACACTTCCTTGTAAAAAGCTTGTAAGGTAGCTTTTTTTCCACTATCCAGTCATATAGCTTATAATAATAAGCACAATGAGATCTTCAAAATTTTTATAGAGCTCTGCTAATTGCAAAATATTAAAGATAATTGTCATGTTTGAATATGTTGAACAATTCCAAGAAGTTACTTTCTTCCTTTCTATGAACATTTGCATCAAGAATTACCATGACTAGAGTATAGTTCAATACATATTCATATTTTTCCATAGGTGAGAAAATAGATATTGAGTTTGGTAGTTATTAACCCTTGCTCTCTTGCTTTGTATTAATGAATTACAATCCCCCCCCAATATTTGGCATTTTTTTTCTCCTTCAGATCCTTTATCTATCAGTCCCTCAATATTCTTACAATTCTAAATCATTTGTAGCTTAGAGTCCTACCTCATACAGTCTGACCTGTCATTTAATTTTATTTGTTTTATTCTACTTCTTCTGAATGTGCATCCAAATAGCTGAACAAGTTGTATGTGATGGATGCTATTGTACTGAAATAAATGATGAGCTTGATGACCTGAGAAAAAACATGAATTGATTTGCAGAAAATAACAAAAAGAAAAATAAATAGAATCAAGATAACATATACAGCATACATATATATACAGTTATAGCACATTTTTACAACAATAGCATTTTATTTTTCTTAATAAGTGCAAATAGTTTTCAGCATTCACCATTACAAAATATTTCCTTTCAAAATTTTTTTTCTCTCTTTCCCCCACTTCTCTGTCCTCTAGACAGTAAGTAATCCAATATAAGCTAAACATGTACACTTCTAAACATAGTTCCACATTTATCAACAGGTATACTTTTGAATATTATAAATACCCAAATTAACTGTTAACTACAAAGAACATATGAAAGAAGACACTATCTACAGCTAGAGATTGGATTGATAAATAATTGTATTAAATGATTCTACATACACACTTACACACACCCATGCACGCAAATATTTTTGAATGGTTGCCATCAATAAGATGAGGAGGAAGAGAGGCAAAAAAATAAATTTATCAATAATTTTAACATATGTTTAAAAGAAATGGCAAATAGTACACAACAGACTTGTAATCTTATGTTCAATTATCCTTTTTGTTTTAGAAATTGTTTTATATTATTGTTTTATTCTAAAAATTAAAAATAGAATAAATAAAGTTGAAAGATAGAAAAGTGCACCTCTAAGACTATGATGATAGTCATGATATGTATGATGACAATTTTTATTTATTTTGTTTTTAACAAAAATTAAATTGTAATTGTGAAACATTTAATGAAATTAATTTGAGGAAAAAGGACCCCGATATTTGTAGTAGGTTTTTTTTTGGTAGTAGCAGAGAATTGAAAAATGAGTAGTTGGCTATCAACTGGGAAATGGCTAAATATGTTGTGGTATATGGAGATAATGGAATATTATTGTTACACAAAAATGATGAACAAGCTGATTTTAGAAAGGCCTGGAAAGATTTACACAAACTGATGCTGAACAAAACAAAACAGAACTAGGAATACATTGTAGAAAATAACAGTAAGGATGGGTGATGATCGATTATTAAAAACATAGTTCTTCTCAGTGGTTCAGTGATCCAAGGCAATAAAGTTTGTATAGAAAATGTGATCTGCATCCAGAAAAAGAATTATGGAGATGAAATGTAAATTGACACATGCTATATTCACTTCTTTTTTTTCTGTGTTTTTTTTTCTCCTGTGTTTTTTTCCCTTTTGTTCTAGTTTTTCTCTACCAATATGTTTCATAAATAAATATATATGAAAATATAACATGAAATAAATAAATAAAATTTTAAAGTATTGTATGCAGCAAAATTAAACAAATTGCTTTTGTTTGTTTTGCAAGTCCTTTCTATTTTTTTTTTATCAGTCACCTTTTTTTCCATATTCCACTTTGAATGGGCATTGCTTCTCCCTAATCCAGGAACTGATACTACTCATAATCACTCAATCTTTTTTTTTTTAAATAATATCTCACAACTGAGTTTAAACTCCAATACTTTCATTAACAATACTGTATGTACTAAAAAGGAGAGAGAAAAGAGCATGGCAGTTCTTAAATCAAAGAACTTTCTTGTCACTTGAAGCCTTTTCAATACAGTAGAACCATGGGCATTATACTTGGGAACCCAATGTCACTATGATTCCATTAAGAAACATTGAAGTATGATTTTTTTAAATAGTCGTTTATGTAGAAAAAATTTAAATTTATTGCAAAAGTAAATTTAAACAACCTTAAGAGAAAGAGGACCTGAGGTCTGTTCCACTTACCTTTTCTGTGATTTTGAACAAGCCACTTAATTTCACTGATTGTCAAAGGGAGAGCGACACTTTATTACTTATAAGTTCTCTTCTTGGCTTGCTGTGTGTGTGTGTGTGTGTGTGTGTGGAATGTACATGATTGTGTGTATATTCATTCACTGTTGCTCCAAACTCTAGTGAATTGTAATAATCATCTTAAAGTAAAATCTAACATATAATTTATTTCTCTCTGTAATATAAAAATAGTTGACTTTAATGAAAGTGCTAACTGATTTCCAGGGTAATTTTTTCTTTTCCATTTGTATATTAGTTAATTATAAAATTTTAAATTATTAATTATTAATAAATATTTAATTACCATCAAATATTTTGAAATGACTATCTTTGTAGAGATAGACATAATTATATCTCTATGTTTATATATGTATGAATATACACATATGGAATAAATAGATTTTTATGTGAGAGCTGAAAAGTGCCATCTTCAAGAATTTTATTTCATCAGATAGATAGATTAGACTTATTTTGATTTGTCACAGAAGGAAGAATTAGAAGCATTATTCAGGCAATACATAGAGATAACTTTAGACTTTAAAAAAAAGGCTTAATAATTGAAACCTGTCCTAGGTAGAAAGGATTGCCTTAGGAGTCAGGGGATCATCTCTTCCTGAAAGTCTAAGTAACATTAGAATGATTCTTGGGAATGAAGGAGCAACTTATGTTGGAGAGAGGACTGCTTGTTCAGGTAGAAGTTGGTCTGGGTAGAATCTGAGATCCATTGCAAACCCGGCATGCTATTCTATGAAAAATGTTGACTGCAGGAGACATTTATCTGGTATAAAGGCGGTTGGCATTTTATCCCAATACTCCATTTCAGTTAGTATTAGCCAAGAGTCATTCGTCTTCAAAGTTACACTTATCCATGTGTATCATATCAGATAAAAGCGGCCTCTCTCTTTACATTTTGGCTTCGCTAATCATTGATAATACATCTCCCTCTAATGTGAATTCCATGTCAGAATATATAGTTTCTCTTTTTGCCCAAATTCATAATTAACATTCCACAAAGCTTCTGACTGGTGCTCCACTCACTCATTAGCACTATTCTGACAGTCTCATCATCAAGGGGCATTGGCAAGTGTTCCAGAAAATTGGGCCTGTGTGTGATCAGATATGTCAAGAACATGATCTTCCATTCCATTAAGTAGGATTAAAGACAGAAACTAATTTACATTATGAAAATAGAGGCTCCAACAAGTGATAGTGTTTCAATTCCATTTGCTAATAAAAAATGAGGCGCTGAATTCTGCATTATCCTTTGCGTCTACTCTGTACATGCCAAGTTTCAAAAAAAATTAATTGAATAAATTTAGTATTGATGAACAAATATAAAAATGTGAGGGAAAAATTACTCTAGAAATCAATTAGAACCCTAATTAAAGTCAACTCTTTAAATATTACTGAAAAAGACGAATTAGACATTGGATTCTTTCCATGGATATGATTGCTACAATACACTAGAGAGGTATTTTGAGGCAATATATTTTAAAAAATATTTTCCCCTTTTCTTTTATTAGTGTAGATATATTATTCATTTAGAGCTGATTCAAGAAGCAGTGTGGGAGAAACAGCAATATTAGGACACTTGGAGTCAGAAAGTCTTAGATTTGATTTTACCTCAATTAATCAATAGTTGTGACCCAGGGGAAGTCAAAGTACTTTATAAATTAACTTTATTTAACTTCTTTGTGACTGCTTTCCCATCTGCAAAATGAACATGATTATATTTGACTATTTGACATTTGGGGGATCAAGCCCTGTATTAGGTACTAAGGGATGAAGATATTAAATAATCTCTGCTGTCAAAAAAGTTTTTATTAGAGAAAACAATGTGTGTATATGTGTATGCATAGATATGAATGTGTATGTGTATATATATACACATATTTATGTCTATATTATATATAAATTTGTGTGTGTATGTTTCATTTGTTGTTCAATCATTTCAATCATGATCCCCTTTGGAGTTCTCTTGGCAAAAATACAATAGTGGTCTGCCATTTTCTTCTCCAATGAATGTGTATGTATGTTGTGTATCTCTCTCTCCATATATGTGTGTGCATATACATGGGTGTATTTGTATGTAAGTGAGGACCATCTCTAATTATCCTGATTTCTATCTGGCCACTGGACCCAGATGACTCTGGAGGGGAAAATGAGGCACATGACCTTGCACAACCCTCCCTTACTTAAATTCAATTCATTGCATGTCATGATATCATCTCTCTGATGTCATGGTCATCTTTGAGAACTAAGGACAAACAACAACCTCTGTATTGGAATTGGTCCACAAACTGAATTGGTCAGCTGGAAAAGTCTCCACCTTCATTCCTTTGTTTGTTCTCTCTTCCCTTCCTCCTTTCCTTCCTTCCTTGCTTCCTCCCTCCTTCCTTTCCTCCCTCCATTTCTCCCTTTCTCCTTCCCTCCATCTCTCTTTCTTCCTTCCTTTACACCCTCCTCTCTTTAAGTTTTATTAATGTATTTTGTTTAGTATTATTTTTCCCCATTATCCTTCCTTCCCTTTCAGAGAGCTATACAATATGAGTATTTCAAATACAAAAGAGAAAGAATTAAAGAAAAAAAAGAAAGAAATCAACATAAATGACATTGAAAAGTCTGAAAATATTTACAGTGTGCAATGCTTGTGTGTCTCCCAGCACTGCAAAGAGAAGAAGTCAGAGTATTTTCCCATATTTCTTTCTTCAAGACTTGTTTAAAATTTTGCAGCATTCACTTTTTGGTTCTTCTTGTTTAGATTGTTACCATGATGTGTGTGTGTGTGTGTGTGTGTGTGTGTGTGTGTGTGTGTGTGTGTGTTTATTTATTTATTGGCTTTGCTTATTTTTTCTTCATCAATTGATGTACATTTTTTGATGTTTCTTTGTATTCTTCTCATTTGTCATTGTCAGCCTTCCCTGTAATTCCAAAAAAATTGTAGTATACATAGTAGTCCCATTACACTAAGTCAATAAAGTCAGGGTTTTTTCTCTCTCAAGCATGTTAAGTCTTCCCCTTGTAGAATGGGCAGATGCAAACAGTTTGTTCTAGTGTCCATGAAGGTGACTGAAGCAGGTGCTATGGAGCACATAGAGCTTTGTCATACATAGAAGAAGCAGAAGTCGACCACTGAATCCCAAGGTATTACCAGTTTTCTTGTCTTTTGTCTTACCACTGGACTTTGGTGACTGAAAGAAAAAGGCCAATGACTTTGTACAAATCTATCCTTTCTGCCTCAATTTAATCCAATTCGTGTATGATGTCATTGGTCCTCTTTGAAAATGAAGGATGAACAGCAATAACAACAAGGCAATTTGTCAAGAGAAGACATTAAGATTTGGAGGGCATTAGCAAAAGCTTTATGAAGAGTGTGGTGAGTTAGCTAAAGAAGCTATAGCTTGAAGGGAAGTAATGATTCTTAGGGATACAAGTAGGTGCAACTCAGTGCAATGGGATGCATATCAATGGTGACATTGTATGTGTGAAGGACAGCAAGAAGTTCTGGTTGGTTGGAATATATTGTTTACACAGCGTTGAATAAAGTTTGTTAAGGTCAAAAAAGATAGATTGGAACTAGGCTGTGAAAGACTTTCGAAGCCAAAAAGGATATTATAATTGATGCCAAAGGTAACAGGGGACCAGAGGAGTTCATTGATAAGTGGTCTGATATGGCCATATCTTGAGGAAGTGCTTTTGTAAAAAACATCATATTACAAAACTCTTTCATGTAAGCCCACAATTAACCCTTCACATAAACAGTACAAATGTTATAATTTCAGCTAACAAATGGGATTACATTTGCTGAAGATGGGACCTAGCTATGGTCACATAGCTACAAAGGTACCAAGCAAGAATTTAAATGCAAAATTTTCCAGCTCCAAGTTGAGAAAGTTATCCATTATGCCTTGATATCTTTAAATTCAACTTATGAGGCTTACCTCATGAGGTTATTGGCAGAATAATTAAATGATGTAAAAAAGTGCTTTTCAAGCTTTAAAGTATTATGTAAATGTGGTAGTTATTTGTTATCAATATTTTGACTTCATGTTTTATCACAAATAATCACTAATAAGTCAATAAGAGTTTATTAAGTGTTTACTATGTGCCGGGCAGTGTTCAAAGTACTAGGGATAAAAGGAAAACTTGAAAATATTATTGACCCACCTACATGCTAGTGCAGGTTCCCATAACTGTCTTTTCAAATGGGATTTTCACCTTCTATCTATAGCAAATAGGAATGCACTGCAGAGGGGAAAAGCTTGACCAATCTCTAAATCACCCACTGCTTTTTGTACAATGAATCTGTCCATTCGTTTGGATGATTTTTCAATACCCTAGCATCTGTACTTGAAGCACAGCTTACAAATGAATCCATTTCAATTCTCCTCTTCCTAAAAGCACATCATTCTGATAAAAACAACTGTCATTCTCTGCTTCTTAATACAGCTCTTGTTTAGAAACAAATAAGGGTTTTCACTTTTCTGAAAAAGAGAGGTAGGAGAAATAATGAAATTTCCTTTCACCTGTCTGAAAAGGTCTCACTGTATTACTGTTTTTTGCATCATGTTTATACATCTATTGGTCAATGATTCTATGAATACTTGTCAAAAAGCCACTGGTCTTGCAAATATGTCAGTCAGTCAAGAACTAGAAAATGTGTTTATAAAATTCTGGTGTACTTGAAAGTTGGAAAGGACTTTGAAGTCATCTAGTCCAGATACCTTCTTTTACAGATACAGAAATTGAAATTTAGAAGGACAAAGGGTTTCTAATGTATTCCTGTTAGGCAAAAGTACTGGGCTAGTTATCAGAAGATACCTGACTTAAAATTCTTTCTATAACTTTATTAACTGTGTGACCATGGGCAAGGCAGTTAACTCTTCCACTCCATAGTTCCCTTATTTATTACACAAAAGAATTGGACCCAGTTATCTAAAAGTTATCTGCTATGTATCTAAATTTATCCTTCTTTGTTCTTAAGATCATTCACTGTAACACAGGAAGGAAGTGAAAGAGTTCATAGTATAGTAAAAAGGAATCTCTATGTGATGTTGGGCCAGTCCACTAATGTATTAAGGGCTAATTTTCCTCAACTCTATAATAGAAAGGTTTGTCTAGATGACCTTCAAGATCTTCTCCATATCTAAGTATATAAATAGAAATCCAATCATGAATCTAAAGCTTGTTGATCACATTACACAAGACTGGTTAATTTTAAAAAGATTTGTATGAAGGTCACATCCAGTATATTCAGTATTCTAATGACTTTAAAAAGTGTATTCAAAAACAAAACAAGACAAAAAACATACAAAATAAAACTAGATACATAAATAGATAGATATTTGAAATGGTTTATAAACAATATATTTTCTAAGTGGAAGGTATTATTTTCTTGCACGTAAATTCTTTGACTATTATACTCATCTTCTTGCTTCATTTTTTTTTTATTTTGTCCCAGTAGGTAAAACAATCATATAAATGGAAAGTTAACATATGGTTACAAAGGTATCAATGAAGGAGATTGAGATTTCTAGATAAAGACTTAAGTTATGGGTGATTTTTTTTAACCAATGGGTAAAGTTCATCCATTGAGGCATGGTTAAAACAAAAACAGAAATAAGAACAAACAAACAAAACAAAACAAAAGCTAACAAAGACCTTTATCTAGGTAGTTGGACCTGCCATCAAGAGAGCTTTAAATTAAAAATAGAATAGTAGGGAGAAAATTATCTGCATATAACTGCTAAAGCAAAAATAATTTAAAATTATAGTATAATACAGAGCAAAGTATATCAGAAGAGAATTCAAATAACTCACTAGAAATAGTATGTAAGAAGAGAATAAAGAGGAAATGACTATATATATATATATATATATATATATATATATATTCAGATGTATATTTCCATACATAAAGAATACTGGTAATTAATAAATTGAACTATATAATGCATGGAGGTCCTATTACCTTATAGATATCACTGAGATTAGAAGAGATGTGACTCACTGAATTATGGTAATGGAAGATTATATCAATCAAAATAAATACATCAGATAAGATGAATTGTGGAATGGCATTTTGTATTAAAACTATTTACTCTTTGTGAAAATCCGTGTATCAAAGAGGGAGAAATATGATGGAAAATATTTGTCAATTGTCAATGATGGGAGAAACAAATAATATTTATAAGAGGGTATACTATAGGCCATCTATACAGAAGAGCAAAATAGATGATGAGTTCCAAAAATATTACAAAACTTGGCCTGGAGAATGCTATAGGGAGAGAAGATTGTAGGCCTCTAAATAGCTATGGAAATTTTTCATTATTTAAAGGAGAGAAATATTTTGTTTTGTTTTGTTTTGTTTTAAATTTATCCCAGTAATAATAACTTAAAAATATAACGAGGGAAAAGGTTTGAGAATATGTATGGTGTGCTTAAATATTGTAATCCTCATGTGAAAGGGGCTGGTGAGTTTACTTCCAGACAAACATAAAGATTGTCAATGAAAGGATTTTGTACCCCAATTTGAAGCATGTGAATGTTTTCTATAAATAATCTTTCTCTATTAAATATTGGGTGAAATTATTTGCAACTGAACTGAATTGAGAATGATAGCAAAATGATAATAACTAGCATTTATATAGTTAAAAGGAGCTTAACAAATATTATTCTATCCTATCCAGAAGCCATTTTTTCTCCTTTCCTGATGCCAAAGAGGGAATTTTCTTTCACCTCTGCCTCCAAAAAACATGGTGAATAATTTTATAGTATCTTGTCCCCTCCAAAAAAATCCTCATTTATTATTTAGAGACTATTTTTGAAAGTTAAGGCACAGTTTCAGAAGTGAAGGTATACCATGGACATGAATACATGTAGAAAAACATTGATATTAAAAGTACAAGTATATTAAAAGAGTGGTATATCTGGCAGTAAAATGGAGAACCAGTCATAGAATCAACTAACTTTGGTCTTCAAAGATTGAGCTAAGGAGAGAAACTATTGGAAAAAACAATCATTAAGTTACTGGGAAATGAGTTGAGCCATCTAGATTCTACACAAGCACTGCAAATGGGAGGAGTCTTGTGCACACTACGTCAAAAGAGAAAGGACTTCGGGGTCCTAAATTTTTGTAATTGTAAGTTGCCTTGTGATGTGTTTTTTTTATGTCTGTGTGTATTCATTACTATTATACTCCCAAGTATAAATCCATTCTTCCCCAAAGTGTTGTGCCTATTTGTGGAACTATAGATCTATGTCTATAGGGGATATATTTTATACTTACTTTTTCCTACATAGTCTTAGCTAAATGTTTTTCTCTTAAGAATTAATTATATCTGCTGATTTAATTTAATTTAAATGAGAATCACTCCAGTGAAGACTAGAAATGCACAAAATAATATTAGATTATTATATTAACTTTCTGGGTTATAGTTTAAGTATTCTGTATCTTCTGAGGACCCAATTTTAGATATGAGTGTAAGTTGGAAAAACTAGCCCTTTGGAGAAGATATGCTCACACACATGTCACTTAAAGAAATGCACAATGAACTTGATGAGGAAACCAATGCAAATTATAGAATGAAGCCTGCTTTTAACAACTTTAGCCTCTATTGGATAGATACAACATTCCACAGATACACAAAGCAAATTGAGAAGAGATACAGCTTCCTATTTGAGGGTTAGTTTGAGGACAGCTTCATGTAAAAATTTATTCCTGAGTTGATTATTGAAAGAATTCTAAGATACACAGATGAGCTGCACATGGGTAATAAAATTGTTACAAGGGCATAGGAGATAAAATATTGAGTACATAATATAATATATGGTCTAGTTTGGCCAGAATATCTAGAGAATGATGGAGAATTACACAAAATAAATCTGTCATTTTAGGCCATCCAAGCTCATTATTTCCTACATGAGGAAAAAAAAAGGCTTGAAGATAGGAAATGACTTATCCAAAATCACAGAAAATTTATCAGCAGCCAGCTAGTGACACAGCAATCTCTTGTATTCTAACATTATGCTTTTTCAGTTATACCTAACAATAAACAAACAAACAAAAAAAAAGCTGTATTCTTGAAAGGGCATTGGATTTTATTTCAGTAGGAATCTCTGTTCTACTGTACTTCTGAGAGTTTCGATTTTTTGTGGCTCAATTGCTTCAGAGATTAAATGAGAGATATGGACTACAATGTCTTTTCTTGCTTCAAATCATGTTATCTTTCCTCCAAACCAACTAATCGCTTTTTTGTTAAAAAGTAAGAGGTAGTTAAGGAATGGATAATTAATATATTCACTGCCTGTAAAAGTTAAACAATTAACACAGGTAATCCAGTTATAATAAAGTGCATAACAGTTATCTCAAATTTGATTCTGGTCATGGTGATTGAAAGTTAACATTGTTTAAAAGAACCTCAATCAGAATAGATCTTACTGACATTAAACAGTTTCATTATTCTATTATTTTGTATTCATAATTTGCATGAAATTAGAAGATAAGATTTCAGAATATCTGAAACCATCCAAATATTGTAAAAATTGTTGAATTAATCAATAAATATGATGGAAAAACCATTGGAGTCAGAGGAACTGGATACAGTTCTGATCCTGACACTGTAATTCGTATGTTATCTTGACCAAAAATACTTCTTTTCCCTTTCCTTCAATATTCACATCTGTAAATGAAAGCATTGAATTTGATGCCTTTTATATTTGTTTCAGCTCTAAATCTATGATCTTGTTTATGACCATACTAGACACAAAATGTAAAATGTTCTTCCTTTGACATTTATTTTACATTAAATATTTTCCCCAAATACTCTTCTCAAAGTTTCAATACCTAGAGCAAAGCTTTTTAAACTGGGTCATAACCCTGAATGGGATCACATAACTGACTATTTTGGCCATAAAATTATCTTTTATTATAAGTAATGCTTTGATTCTTGTACCTATTTTATATAACCAATATTCTCGGGGTCACATTAAAAAATTCTTGGATAAAAAGGATTTATAGTTGGAGAAAATGTTTAAGATTAGATATATAAGCATCTTGAAGATTTTATATGTATACCTGGAGTGAATTAAATCTAAAAATTCAACAGATAATAAACTTTTTAGAAAGGTTGTACCCATTTGACTATCAAAGACACTTACATATTGATAGATATTTGATAAAGCTTACTGTTGTCGCAGACCAACAAAGATAATCTGTAAGGAGCTTTAGTGCTAAATATTAGGGATATATCAAGATGAGTTATACATTGCTACAATATAATGAAAAAATTGTTGTTGCTGCTCCTGTTACTATTGTTGTTTTTACACGTCATCCAAGAGATTATTTTATCCAATATTTCTTACTCTAAAAAATATTTCATTAAAAGATAACACTAAAAATCAACATAACAATTTAAACTTGTTTAGTAACTATTTATATTTAAATTAACTAATTTCAATGCACAGCATGTCATAACTATCTTTCATTCTTTACCTCTAAGTCCTCATTATAGTTCTTTATTTGCCTATTCAATCTTACTTAATATACCTCTTATGTGCTCATCAACAGTATGTTCTATTTTTCTGGGTTGTGTGTGTTTGCCTCTTTTGTTTGTTTTGTATTATTTCACATAGATATTTTCAGATTCCCTTCCCTGTGTCATATGTATTCATCTTAATTGTATTATAATATCCCATCTCATTGATGCATAATAAGCTGAATAAATGTTCCTATATTGAGAAGTGTTTGATTTTGCTGACATTTTTCAATTACATCTAATACTGTTCTAATAATCTGAAGGCAGATCTACGAAATGCTTAGAAATTTGTCTTAGGTTGAAGTCCTGCTTCAGACTTATATGACACTGAGTAGGTATTTTCAGATGTAGTGCTCTAGGCAACTCTCTGAGGTTACAATGTGCAGAGAAGGTATGAATCTGTATTCCTAAAGGAATGTTTTTTCACTTGTGCAAATAAAACCACTAAGCCCTTTGTCTTTATTGGTCCCTTTGAAATCTTTGTACAAATTTTTAAATTAAAGCTTTTTATTTTCAAAGTATATACATAAGTAATTTTCAACATTCACCTTTACAAAACATTGTGTTTTAAATTTTTCCTTCCCTTCCCTCTCTCCCCTAGACAGCAAGTGATTTAGTATATATGTTAAATATGTGCAATTCTTCTATAAATATTTCCACAAATATCATGCTGCACAAAAAAAATACAGATCAAAAAGGAAAAAAAAAACATGAGAAAGGAAACAAAATGCAAGGAAACAACAACAAAAAGAGTCAAAATATTATGTTGTAGCCCACATTTAGTTCCCACTGTCCTATTTCTGGGTGCAGACGGCTTTCCTCATCACAAGACTATTGGAATTGGCCCGAATCATCTTATTGTTGATGTGAACCATGTCCATCAGAATTGATCATCATACAATTTTGCTGTTGCCATATATGATGATCTGCTGGTTCTGCTCAATTCACTTAGCATAAATTCAGGTAAGTCTCTCCAGGCCTCTCTGAAATCATCCTGTTGATCATAGAGCAATAATATTCTAAAACATCCGTATACCAAACTCATTCTGTCATTTTCCAACTGATGAGCATACACTCAGTTTCCAATTTCTTGCTAATATAAAAAGGGCTGCTGCAAATGTGGCTTTTGCAATGTGTGTCCCTTTCCTTCTTTATGATCTCTTTAAGATACCAGTAGAAACAGTGCTGCATTCAAGGATATCCACAGTTTGATAGCTTTTGGACATACTTCCAAATTGCTCTCCAGAATGGTTTAATCAATTCACAACTCCTCCAACTCTATTAGTGTCACAGTTTTCCTACATCCCCTCCAACACTCATCATTATCTTTTCCTGTCATCTTAGCCAATCTGAGAGGTGTGTACACATTTTTTATCTTTTCTGTTTTCCTTTTCCTTCCTTTCCTTCTTTCTTTCCTTCCTTCCTTCCTGGAATAGTCCCAACAATGGGATTCATGGGACATGTTTAAATGATGTCAGGAGTAACAAAAAAGTGACAACCCAAAAGACTTGACTTTTATATAGACTAGAGATCATGTGCACACAAAAGAATAAATCTGCATGGAGGGAACATTTCTTTTAAAGCACTGAGTTTGATTTATAAGATTTTGGAAAGAAGGAGATACTGAACGATGAGCAAAAATCAAGGAGTTTTATTTAAGTGATAGAAAATGAAGTAAAAATAAGATTCACATGTTTTTTTTTCTCATTTATATTAAAATTTATCATAATGACTCATATAAATATCAAGAGTATCATTTATAAAAATGAAAAAGAAAGTAGAAAAGTAAATTTCCTTAAGCATTACTTTGCAGGTTTATATCTTCAAGGTTTTACAACTAACTAAATGAAAGAAATAAAAAACACAAAATCCCAGTACATATATTGTTTGACAATTATTAAAAATAATCCTTGACTGATTAGAAGCAAATACAACCTTGAGTATACATTTCAATAATTTGTCCCATTCAATTCATAATCATACATGATTTTTAGTAAATAATAAAAAGGAAATATAAATAAATAATAAAGGAAATATAAAAAGGAGTGAGATATACTGTAATTTTTATAGGTTGAGAGCTATGAGAAGTCTTAAGGTAATATAATCCAACTTCTGTTTGTATACTTGGGGAAATAAGGATAAAGGATTAAATGAATTGCCCATGGAAACACAGATAAACATTAGAAGAGTTGGGATTTGAACCAGGGCTTCAAATATTGTTCTAGATCCAGATTTTTTTTACCCTATTTGATATTGCCATGGGAGTGCCTTGGAAGTGTCCTAATGAAAGACAAATTCTCAGAGGTATTCTGGAAATTACATATATACTTTAAATGTTCTAGTTTACTGAGGACATGACATTGATTTCATCAAACCACAGAATATTAAAGGACCTTTAACCTTTTAAAATTTTTCTAACATAAAAAGCAGAGATGAAGAAGAGTATAACCAAATTCTGATATATGATTAGATGAAAATTCTATTGGGTTAATCTATCTGTCCATGTGAAACAGGAAATGCAAATGGATTTAGATCTAAAATGGATTAGGAAAAAGAAGGCAGATAAGGTTGCATTTTGAAAGTTATACAGCATTTTCAATGATGGTAAAATGTTTCCTGAAGCCAAAATCAGTATTTTAATGTTGATATTCTTATGCTAAAGAGGCAGCATCTTATATTGAGAAGATCTAGGTATAAAACTTGCTTCTAAAACATTTAATTCATGTGACTGTGGGTAAATCTCAGTCTCTCAGGCAAGTCTTTAAAACATGAGAAATAGATATGTTATTCCATATTATTGGAGGGGGTTCCCATATTTAGAATTCTAGATAAAATGAACACATAAGATATGATTTATTGTCACCCATCTTTCTCCAGGAAAACAACAAACATACATACTCATAGTTATTTTGATGGCTGAAAGAAAAATAAAAGGAAAACCACAATATAAGAATAATATTGTCAAATACCGTTAGTCTCATTCCCTTTCCCTCCCATACAGTACGAAAGCAATGGAACTAGATATTATAAAACATGTAGACCTTTCTAAACACTTGAACTTTTTTCCCTTCCTTAAGCTTCTTCAGTTCTCTGAACATTATATTTTGAAATTCTATCCTAGTCTGGTTTTATTAATTAATAGAAAAAATAAACATATTAAAATACTTTTCTCCCTGTGTGATTGTGCTAAAGTTTGAAGATGGCTTCATTTCATGTAGTATATTTTCCTCTTGTTTTGTTTTTATGCTCCATCTTTTTCCAACCTGTCCTTACATTTCTGATTGTTGAAAAGAAGACATAGGGAATTTGGATTGAATATGCTAAATCTGGTTGACTCTCCAAGACTGGTTTTAGGATTTTTTCTTATCCTGGAAATGTGAGACTTTGGCTAATATATTTGTTGTGGATTTAATTCTGAGGGAGCTCTCTTCTGATATCCAGAGAATTTTCAATGTGCACATTTGTCTCAAATTCCAATAGATATAGCTATTTTTTTCTTTTATGTTGTATTTTCTTTTGTTTGCTTACTAAGTTTTCAGAGACTCTCAGTGGTTTTACAACTTTTATTATTATGCAGTTCCAAAATTTTCTTCTATTGCATCATAGGTTTTCCCTCACCCTCTCTATTTTCCTTAGAGAGTACAATGTTTTATTTTAAAATTTAATTTTGCATTAAATTTCCTTTGTTATTTTAATTTATAATTTTTAAACTCATTTAACTCATGTTCCTTCAGCACTCCCATTTGACTTTTCAAACATTCACAACTGATATACCTTCTAAAGAATTCTATTGTTAGTATAGAATTTTTTTTTTCTTCATGGTAGGTATTTCTTTACACATTTTTTTTCATTTTATATTTTTCATTTATTAAGGACTTTACTTATTTAATGATTTATTTATATTCTCTTCTGGTTTCATTCATTCAAATTCAAAATTCATAATCTACTCTAATTTTAGCGAAAGCAAATTAGTACAAATGTTCTGATAATTGAGATTTCTCATCATTATTGCTTCATTGTTCAAGACTTATGATGTCTTCAACAAACTCATCAGTAGGTAGCAAAGTGTATTGAATGCTGGAATTGTTCCAATCCCACCACAGATTTCTACAATCTTGTTAAGTTGAAGAAAGTCACCTAATTTCTCTCAGCCTCCATTTCTTTATCCGTAAAATACTCACAAGAATATTACTAATCTAATAAGAATTTTTGTAAGTTGGATAAGATAGCTTATGTAAAATATATTTTCAAATTTTCAAGCACTTAAAAAAAACACTAGTGTTTTTTTCAAGCAGTAGTATAAAGATCTGAAACTCTGAAAAGGTATATTTGAATCAGACAATAGAGCACTTAAGGCTAATTACTTTGATATGAGACAATGACTCTCTTAGCATATGTTTGGATAAATGGCTCTTCTCACTGTTGGTGCTTGCTGAATGTTTGATGTTAAAATAATCAGAAGCAAGGATTGGAGGGTGGAGGGAGAGAGGTAGAGTCACTTGGCTGCAGGATGAGGAGGACAGAGGTGATGACTCAGGATTCGGGATTCCAGGATACATTTTTGGCAAGCCTCATGGCAGTTTGCCTGCCTCCTTCACTTCTCACCCTAAAAAAAACAAGGATTTTAATTTATCCAGACTCTGGCTGACCCCAAGGCCCTCCAGAGAACTATCCTGTATTCCACACACTAGCAATTAAGATTACAGCTATAAATTATAACTTTTTATCTATAAATTGTCTATGATGATATCAAATCTGTTTGTCCATCAATCAATCTCTATCTAGTGCTTTCCACCATGCTTTTTAATGTCTAAATTTTAGATTTCTGAAATTTGCTATATAATCTTACTATGTAATGCTACTTCACTTGGATTTTATCCACCAGTTTTCTTTTAATTTAATTATTTATTTTCATATTGTTCTTGGGGGGAATTTTTTTTTTTTTTTTTGCAGTGTCAAATAGAATAATTTGTTACTTTTAGAAGAAAGACACTGATGATGAGAAAAACATGTAAAAGTGAACTCGGTGGTTTGCATTTCTGAAGAAGCTTAATATATACTTTCTTTAAGTCATAATTTTTCAACACTAACATTTAGGCTTTAAATCTGAGTTACTATGATTGAATCCAGGTATGAAGAAGTGAATGGAAGTTTTTCAAATTACTTAAAAAATTGAAATAGTCATATGAGGAAAGAGGGAGCATAAGACTTCTTTCTCTTTTCCTCCACAATAATAGTAATTATATAAAAATCATGATTTGCATCCCTATAGATCTCAGCGACACCTGTGGAATTTAAATTGCCTCCTTGCTTTGTTTTTGAAACATATCTAGTTTATATTTTATTCTCTTCTCTGGTTTGATCACTACACTAATACAGGCCCTCCTTTCCTCACATGTGGTCTATTGCAATAGCTTGCTAACGCCTCCTTGCTTAGATTTTTTTAATCCCTATAAGAGGTCAACCTTTGTCATTTTAGGGATGAATAGAATAGAAAGAAATAAGTGAAGTTCTTTATTCCAGGTCACAAATGTCAACCCATTCTCAATTTCATTGTTTATACAGAGGATAATAGACATATTGTAATCTTTAATTGAAGACTCTTTTAAGTTTTGCCCCGAAAAGACAAGTTTGAATATAAATTCAATAAAATAATTAATAATTGAACTGTCTTTCTGTAATTATGTGTATTTGCATATGCATACATGTGTGCATTGTAAATGCACATATTTCCTTCCAAACCTCTTAGAAAAATTGAATTTCAGTTCTTTTTAATAACTTTCCAACCATTATATTTTCATTAGGAAAATATTCCAAAGTAATAAAAAAATCTTGATCATTTCCTACTTGTTTAATATTCACAACCATCAACATTTACAAATATGTTAGTAAATATATAAAAGGAAAGTGACCAGGCTATTATTTTTATTTTGTTTGGGATTATATGACACAGACTTTATTCAGTGAAGCACAAAGATATCAGAAAGATATAACTAACTCTGAGCTCTATGATTTATTTTCAAGTTATTTTTGAGAATAAGGAATAGAGTAATAGAAGAAGTAGAACTGAGCAAAATACTGAAAAAGTTATATGGTTTTATACTTGGGTAAAAAGAGTGTCATAGTAGAGAATCAGCTTCATAATTGGAAAGAACTGTTTTCAAATCCTGTCTGTGACACACATTAGCTTTGTGACTTCAAGCAAATCACTTGGCCTCTCAGTGCTCTGGACTAAATGCATCAAGATGCATCCTGAATAAAATTAAAATCTAACTGGGAAATATTTAACAAAATAATAAAAATGTAACCAAACATAAAATTATGTTTTAAACCTAAATTAATCTGTATCTTGTATTATTCCTTAGGTATGGATATGGATATGACTCTATTTCTATTTGATCTTGTCACTATTGATCCAAGTTACTCTCTAAGACACTAAACATCAGAGAAGGTGCTGAAAGCCTTAAGTAGAGAGAGATTCCTCACTGGGAGTTCCCTGTACCAATTATTAATGATATCATAGATCCAGTACTATTGCCTTCATAATTGTATGGCTATATTTTCAAGTTTCCACAGAAATGAAAATGAGGTCAAAGTTGGAGATTAATCCATTTTGCTATTGTTTACAAACTTTCCTAATATAGTCATTTGAAATACTTTCATTTAATTTTCAATCAAAAAGAAATGAAAAAAGTCACTATAAATTAAACACAGAATATATAACTGTCTCCAGTGGGTGAGAAGTATTTCATTTTGTCAAATATGTTTCATCAACAATTAGGTTAGAGCTTTATAAAATTGATTTATTTAATGTTCATGGGAAAAGAAGAAAATTTCACAATGTATTCATTTAACACTCAGAGAATAATTAGGATAGAGCTAGAATGAGAACGGGTCTTAGACTCATATTCACCTACTTACTTGTCCACCCTTGAGCAAGCCATTTCAGTTTTTCTGAAAATCATTTCTATGTACAGAATGAAGTTTTACACCTTCTGTTACCTAAGTTATCATTGTCATCCAAGGTGGAAACCTTGCTGTTTTCTATGGTTCCTCTCTTACCCAAGTACATAACTGGCTCTCTCCCTGCAAAAAAAAAAAAAAAAAGAAAAAAAAAAGAAACTAACAGCAATAAATGATTTTTTGATTAATGTTCCTTTCCAACTTTCCATGGTCTTTCTGTGATGACCACGTTTAGCACCCAGAGTATATTAAAATCAGCCAGAGTCAGAATAAGGGAAAATCCTTGAGCTTTATTCTTTGCAGAGGTAAAGGGGAATGGCGAAGTGAGAGCCTCTGGCTCTCACACTTCTCCCACCAAATCCTCAGCTATCTCCTATACAACACATCAAACTTGCACAGAGAGTAGGCGGGGCCATTCTTTCTCCAAGCATATATTAATAGAGTATTGTCCAATTGCTAATCAGCCTCAAGTGCTTGGGACCTCAGTGCAATGAGAGCTTCAAGAGTTTCAGCCCATTACAATTTCTATGCTCAGTGAAGCTTTTCCCCCTCAAATTTGACTTTTTTTCTAATTCCTAGATTAACATAGTGGTCTCCTAATGCATAAAGTTATACTTACAGTGATTCCTAATATCAAACCAGCCCTGAATTCTGGATATAAATCACAGCTGGTCACAATATATAATTTTTGTGATATATAGTACTAGAATTTTTTCTTTTTTCTTTTTTTTTTTTTTTGGTAACAATATTAATCAGATGATTTTCTTTCTTTCTTTCTTTTTTTTTTTTTTTGGCTCACTCTGGTCTAGATACAAAATCTGAAATCCTAGGAATTATTTTCCTCTTGGGGAACACAGTTGTGATATATTCAAATTTTTTTCTAATATGACTAAATATTCTGTTTCTTCCATTAAAGAAAGTTTTAACAATAAAGCCAATAGCACTATTAAATCATTCAATATCAGATGTTGATTTTATTTGATTAGTGGAAATAACAATATAGAAAGACATCAAAGTGATTTTTTTTTCTGCTAAATCCTAAGGACCATTAGACTTTTCATCTGAATTCATCTAAAAACTCCTTTATGTATTTTCTTTCTTGTAAAAATACGAGTTCTTTAAAAACAGGGATTGTCTTATCTTTGTATTTCTATCTCCATTACTTTAAGATCTTTTTTGATAGTAAATACTTAATAAATGTTTCATTAAATCATATCTTATCATCTATCTATAATTTAATTTCTACAATGATGAATGTTTTCATTTGTTAGGCAGGTGCCACAAGAGTTATTTTTAATATAGCTAAAGTTTCTTATAAAAAAATGACTTTTAGGACCATAGGGAGTCCATTATGTTAATTGTGCATTAATGAAAGTAATGAATATCATCTTTCATTTAACAGGGCAGGATTTTGGTAAATTTGTGGAGTAGGTCAAAAAACTCTAAGCTCTTTAGATTTTCCCCACAAGCAAAAACAATAGAGCCTCAGGGTAAACATAAACTGGTGGAAAAAACAAAAACAAAAACAAGACTGGAGTAGAATAGAGTTCCTCCTGGGGCAAAACAACCAGAGAAGACCTGCAGAAAGACTCCAAGCCTGGGATTTAACATTTAGCCAGTGTGAAGTGTAAATATCTCCAGGTTAGTTGCATGCAAATAACAAGTAGAAAGCTCTAAGCCAACTTAGATTGAAAGCCAGAACCTCAGAAACTTTCACCTCCCCAAAACTGTGGGAGTTTGAGGGTGTGAGTCAGAGATGATTAAGGAAACATCTGCTGATTAACTATGCTGCTGCTGAAATCCATGCTGTATAAGAAAGAACTAGCCCTTGAGTGCAGAAACAATGGGGCAGAGATGCTGTTGACTGCAGGCACTTTTGGGAGTAGTCCAAGTTCTTGGTTTGGTTTTCTTAGTTTTCTTCTTAAAGCAGACAGTCATTAATTGAAGATTATAATTCGGCAAGGGAAAGCCAAGGAAGCTATAAAAGACAAAGAAATAACAGAACAAAATATAAGGAATGAAAAAATGTCTTATAAGAAAAGCAAGAGATCTAAAGAATATATCAAGAAGAGAAAACATAAGAGTAATTGGACTACTTAAAAGCTGGAATCAAAAAAAGGAATTGGACACAATAATAAAAATAAATTTTTAAAAAATCATGAAATGATAGAACAAGAGGAGAGAGTATAAATACAAAAATGCATCAATTATCATCTCAAAGAGATCCCACAAGGAAACATATAGGAATATAATTGCTGTTAGAACCCCAGATCAAAGAGAAACTTTTTCAGGAAAAAAAATACATTTTGATAATCACAAGAACTAATTCTGCATCCACAAATATTATACCCAACAAAATTAAGAATAATATTCAACAAAAAATGGACATTGAATGAACTCATCGATTTTCTGAATTTCATCTCAACCAAACCCCAACTCAATAGAAAATTTAACATATAAGAGCCAATATCAAAATCTAATTTCAAGGGGCTCAATATGGACTATTGATGTTTTATAAATGAAAATGTAAACCATATGACTAAGGTTAACATTAAGTAATTGGGCAGTCCAAAAGAAATTTTGGGGCATAGCTGAATGTGATCTGACTCTAAAAAATAAAGCTATTTAGGAAAAGGTAAAGATATAAATTATGCTATATGAATGAGGTCCAGAGGAAGAAATACCAGAGAGTCATTAGTTGGCAGAGGAGGGTTGGTAGTTTTGAAAACTTACATTGGGAATGGGTTAAATAAGGGATAATAGATAGACAGATAGATGGATGGATGGATAGATGGATGTGTGTGAGAGTGTGTGTGCATATATATGTATGTACATATATATGTATATATATACATATGTATGTATATATATACATACACACATATACTTAAATATAAATGTGTTTAACTGTAGCTTTCTTGGGGGACATGGTAAGGATGAAGGGAAAATAAGAATAAAGTAAAAAATGCATAAGCAGAGAAAAAAGAGAATAACCTACAAGGAAGCAAAGATGGATAGTCATGAATATAATATCTTTTATTATTATATATGTCTTCTTGAAATGGAAATTTACTGTTACATATATTGAATCCTCCCTGATGGTCTGTTGAATACATGACAATGTTTTATCTTATTTTTTTGCTTTTCTGTCTTTCATTTTCTATTTTTTTAATTTTGTTTTTAGTTTAAAAAAATAAATTAAAAAAAAAAACTAACAATAAGGCACTGAAATTGGAGTTTGAGCCAATGTGGAACTTCTGACTTTGACATATCTGAATGAATTATAATATTGGTAAAGAAAAAAATGTTTTTCCACAATCTGCATATGTAAAATCAAATTTTGAAAGTTTTAAGACCCCAGTGAGGTATTTGGTGCAATGGAAAGATAAGTCTAAAGCAATAAAATGTACATTAACTCCTATTCTTGTAAGTAAATTTAATCTGATGTTCTGTGTATAAAGCAGCAAGCAATACAGGGAAAACACAAGCTTTTAAGAGCTTTTTTTGTTAGTGGGGCTACTGGCAAATTGGTTAGATTTATTGTTGCATATTTCATTTAAGCTTATTCATACAAGTTGATTTCACAAGTGAATCTGTACTTCAGTTTTCCTGTACTGAATTATTAAAAGAAACATTGATATCTTTTACTTATACAGTCCAATAATTGTAAGGTGTGCCACATCATCTCTCTCCTTCCTTCTGCACAGTCATACTTCTCTTTTAACAAATATAAGTTGTTCAAACTAATAACTATTACTTGTGTATATCTGACTATGGAAGTAGTGTTTATAAATTCCCATATGTCTGTGAAGGAAAATATAATTTCTCATTTCTTCTCCGGTGTTAAGGCTTATCATTATATTAGCAACTTATTTGGTTTCATTTTAAAAATCCTTTTTTTAGGAGTTCAAATGATCAAGAAAAAAATCAGTGGAAAATATTATGTAATATATCAATTATTTAAAACTTTTATATTAACTAACATTCGTGATAATTGCAAAGATCACATGACACATTTAGTAATGACAGTTTTGTCGATTTTTTGAAAAGTTTTGTGCCCCGAATATTTGTGGCAGCCCTTTTTGTAGTGGCTAGAAACTGGAAACTGAATGGATGTCCATCAATTGGAGAATGGCTGAATAAATTGTGGTATATGAATATTATGGAATATTACTGTTCTGTAAGAAATGACCAACAGGATGATTTCAGAAAGGCCTGGAGAGACTTACACAAACTGATCCTGAGTGAAATGAGCAGGACCAGGAGATCATTATATACTTCAACAACAATACTATATGATGACCAGTTCTGATGGACCTGGCCATCCTCAGCAACGAGATCAACCAAATCATTTCCAATGGAGCAGTAATGAACTGAACCAACTATGCCCAGAGAAAGAACTTTGGGAGATAACTAAAAACCATTACATTGAATTCCCAATCCCTATATTTATGCCCACCTACATTTTTGATTTCCTTCACAAGCTAATTGTACAATATTTCAGAGTCTGATTCTTTTTATACAGCAAAATAATGGTTTGGTCATGTATACTTATTGTGTATCCAATTTATATTTTAATGTATTTGACATCTATTGGTCATCCTGCCATCTAGGGGAGGGGGTGGGGGGTAAGAGGTGAAAAATTGGAACAAGAGGTTTGGCAATTGTTAACGCTGTAAAGTTATCCATTCATATAACCTGTAAATAAAAGGCTATTAAATAAATTAAAAAAAAAAAAAAGAAAAGTTTTGTGTCCAAAAAACCTTGTGATATAGATATTTGGGGTATTATCATCGCTGTTTTATGGATGAGAAATTTAATTCCTTAGAAATCTGAGGTGGTTTCCCAAGATCTCCCAGATAATAAGAAGTATCCTCTGGATAAGAACATTGTTCTTTCCTCCAAACCATGTTGCCTCCCACTGGGACCTTTTATTGTTTGGAATGTCTGGTCTCCAGGAACACTGAAATATGCTTTTGTAAATGTAACAACTCTTATTCTAGTTATCCTTCTCCCAACCCTAACTCACACCATGAGAAGCAGTACGGTCTTTGAAGTTAAAGACAATTACAAGGCGCTACTGTAGCTTGGTGTTACCATGTTAAAGACACAGAAAGATGTAAGATTTTTAAATGGTAGCTTGTTTCTCCTTGCTGTACTTGTAGACTGAGCTTGCTAACTTTTCCAGCAAAGGATCGCATTTGTCTGAGATCATAGCTAGCATGAGGGAAAGTACACCCCCTAGACATTCCAGTCCATTTATTCAATCATTTATTTAGTCATGTCTGACTCTTCGCAACCCTATTTGGAATTTTCTTTGCAAAGATATTAGAGTGGTTTGCAATTTCCTTTTCCAGCTCACTTTACAAGTGAGGAGACTGAGGCAAGTGTGGTTAAATGGCTTGCCCGGCTCCACACAGTTAGTAAAGTATCTGAGACCAGATTTGAATCTTCAGGATGATGAGTCTTCCTGACTCCACTCTTGGCACTCTTATCCACTGTGTTGATCTTGAGTACTGAGGTACTTTCAAGATGAAGGATGTTGTTATATTCACAGATGCTTGGTAAATATAAACAAACACATACACATATATAGCATGTATGTGTATAGTTACTCACAACTACTTGTGTGCTTATTGACTATTCTTAATTAAACCAATTGCATGCAGTACCTAAGGAATTTTTCTTTGTGAATCAAAAATAGTATGCCAAAGGAATGTGACTACAGCATCCTGAAATGCATGAATTCAGAGAGGAAGGAAGATTCAACAGTTTTGAGTGACTTCTAATAACAATTTCTTTTGGTTAGATCAATGGACAAATAATATTCATTGACAATAGGCTAGCATTGATCTTCAAAGAAAGGCAAAAGTTAAGGGATAAAAAGTCCCTGGATCTCTAGAGGGAAAATACTCAACATTTCTGCTTAGTGGCACATAAAGCAATTCCAAAATGAGCATGATATTCCTCCTCAGGATCAAAAACTTTCTTTTTCTTTTATTTTTTCTTTGTTTTTCCTAAATAGTATTAGATGAATATCAAAACCAAGTGATCAAAGAAATGGCAGAAGAAATTTAATGCAGAACCGAAGAGCCAGTAATTAAATTATCCAATGTTATCAGCTGGATAGCAATAAGTAGCAATTGAGAGATGTCAGAGTAGGTGGAACCAAGATGGCAGAATAAAATCAGGTAGCTGCTTGAGTTCATTTCCCTCAAAAACCACATGAAACCAAGCCCCTGAACAGAATCTAATGGAATGGAATCATTCTCCAGTTCAAGATAGATGAAAAAACTTCAAGAAAGGTCAGTCTTACTTGGTAAAAAGGGTGTTTGGGCCAGGTCAGATAGATACTTCAGAAGCCTGTGAGAGGATCTTAATCACAGAAAATCAGCAACTAAGGTCCTCAGTCTTAACTCAGTAAAGGAGCAAATCAGAGGAGAAGCTTCCAGTCCCAGCTCAGAAGGTAAACTTTGGGAAACCAGGCTGTCTCCTGAACAGAGTAGGCCTAGCTATATAAGGGGTCCCTAAATTCAAATCCAAGGCTCAGAGCTGCAAAGGAAGCTTGGGATACATTTACCCCAGGAGCAGAGCTTCAGATTAAAAGTTAAAAAAAGAAAGAAAGAAAGAAATACCAAAAGAAAAGGAAAGAAAAAGAGCAAAAAACAGAAAAGAACCCTGAACACAGAAAGATAATGTGGTGATGGGGGAGACCAAAACACAAACTCAGACAGGACAGAATGTCCACAGAAGAAATCTCAAAGAATGAGATAAGTTGGTCTGAAGGCCAAAGAGCCTATTTGGAAATGTTCAAAAAAGATTTAAAAAGGCAAATAGAGATAGAAGGAAAAAATTGAGAAAAAAAAAGAGAGGTATAGCATGAGAGACACAACAGTTTGGAAGAGGAAGGAAAAATTTGTCTGAAGAAAGCAATCACTTAAAACATTCAATGAAAAAAGAGATTAAAAGGGTTATTGAAGACTCACACCTAATACCCTATATGAAGGTAACATGGAAATGAATTCATAGATGTAAAGAGTGGTATTATAAGCAAATTAGAAGAACAAAGGATAGTATAGCTCTCAGATCTGTGGAGAAGGAAGGAATTTGTGGCCAAAGAAAAACTTGAGTACATTATTAAATGCAAAATTAATCGTTTTTATTGTATTAAGTTTAAAAGTTTACATACAAACAAAAATAATGCAGACAAAATTAGAAGGGAAGAAATCAACTTGGAAAAAATTTTACATTCAAGAGTTCTGATAAAGGACTAATTTCTAAAATATCGAGAGAATTGACTCAAACTTAAAAGAATTCAAGTCATTCTCCAATTAATAAATGGTCAAAGAATATAAACAGACAGTTTTCAGATGAAGAAATTAAAATGATTTCTAATTATACAAAAAGCTCTAAGTCATCGTTAATTAGAAAAATGCAAATTAACACAAGTCTGAGGTATCACTATACGTCTCTCAGATTGGCTAAGATGACAAGAAATGATAATGATGAATGTTGGAGGGGATGTGGGAAAAGTAGGACAGTAATACATTTTTGGTGGATTTGTGAACTAATTCAACCATTCTGAAGAGCAATTTGGAACTTTATCCAATGGGCTATCAAACTGTGCATACTCTTTGATCAGTAGAGTCTTTACTGGGTTTATATCCCAAAGAGATCATAAAGGAGGGAAAGGGACCTACATAAGCTAAAATGTTTGTGGCAGCCTTTTTGTAGAGTCAAGAAACTGGAACTAAGTGGATGCCCAAAAACTGGAGAATGGAGAATAAGTTAGGGTATATAAATGTTATGGAATATTTTATTTTCTATAAGAAATGATCAGCAGGATAATTTCAGAGAGACCTGGAGGGACTTACATGAACTGATACTAAATTAAATAAGTAGAATGAAGAGATCATTATACATGGCAACAACAAGATTATATTACGATCAAATCTGATTGGCGTAGCTTTCATCACAAGGAGATGATTCAAACTATTCCAATGGTTTTGTGATGAAAAAAGCCATCTGCACTCAGAGAGAGGACAGTGGAAACTGAATGTGGACCACTACCTAGTATTTTAACTCTTTTTGTTGTTTGCTTGCATTTTATTTTATTTCTCTCTTTTTTCCCCTTTTGGATCTGATTTTTGTTGTGCAGCATGATATTTGTGGAAATATGTATATAGGAATTTCACATGTTGGATCACTTGGTGACTGAGGGAGAGAGAGAAGGCAGGGGTAAAATCAGAACACAGTGTGTTGGAGGGGTGAATGTCAAAAAAATTTATCTATCTATATAGTTTGAGAATAAAAAGCTATTAAAGTATTAAATGTTGGCATATAAAAAATTTTAAAAGGCAATTGAAGAAAATTACCTATTAAAAACTAGAACAGGGCAAATAGAAGCTAATGACTTTGTGAGACAGCAAGAATTAATCAAGCAAAGTTAAAATAATGAAAAAAAATGGAAGAAAATGGGAAATATCTTATTGGCAGAACAGTTTACTTGTAAAATAGATCCAGAGGAGACAATTTAAAAATTATTGGCCTATCTAAAGGCCATCACCAATAAAGAGCCTGAATACTATTCTACAAGAGATCATTAAGGAAAACTTTCCCACTATTCTTTAAACAGAGCGGGAAATACTCATTGAAAGAATCCATTAATCACTTCTGGAAGGAAATTCAAAAAGGAAAACCCCAAGGAACATTATTGTGAAACTCCAAAACTATAATCTCAAAGGAAAAATACTACAAGCTGCCAGCAAAAAAAAAAAAAATGAAATATCAAGGAGCAACAGTCAGAATTATCCAGAATCTGGCAGCTCCTACAATAAAGGAACAGAGGTCCAGAATACCATATTCTGAAAGAGAAAGGACCTTCGGTATGAATCAAGAATGAACTAACCAGTGAGATGCAGCATCATCCTTAAGAGGAGGCAATGGAGCTTCAATGAAGAGACTTTCAATCATTTATATTGAAAAAACCAGCACTAAACAGAAATTTTAATTTACAAACACAGGTCTTAAGAGAACCATAGAAAGATAAACAGGGGGAAATACATATTTAAAGGTTAAATTGGTTACACTCCTAGATGGAAAAACAATATCTATAACTCTTGAGAATTGTACCTGACACTGAAGCAGACAAAAGGGAGCCTCACATGGACTGAGGGTATAGTTGTGATTAGATTCTGATGTGATAAAATCAAAGAAAATGATATTAAGAGGTCAGGGGAGAGGAAAGGGAAGCTATATTAGGACAATTAGTTCATAAGACGTATTACAATTGAGAGGAAGAAAAGAGAAAGTGATAAGCATTGTCTGAAGCTTGATCTCATTAATTTTGACTCTAAGAGGGAATAACAATTATTCATTTGGGTATAGAAATGTATTTAATCCTATAAAAAAAGTAGAAGGAGAAAGAGGAAAAGAAAAGGGAGGAATAGGACAGAAGTGAAAATAGAACCACTCGGGGGGAAATGTAAGAGAAGGGAGGAATTGGTTGGTAGAAGAAAAGGTAGTAGGTAAAGTGAATTAAAAAAAAAAAACACTACTAAGAGAAGGTGAAGGGGTGATAGGACATAAGGTGGGGTAAGTAAAAAAAAATACATGACTAAGTACAGGGTGGAAAAAGAGAACAAAAGTATATTTAGAGGAGAAAGCAGGATAGAGGGAAATTGAGCTGCCAAACATAACTGTTAATGTGAATGGGATGAACTCTCCCATAAAATGGAAACAAACATCAAAGTGAAGTAAAAAATAGAATTCTACAATATGTTGTTAACAAGAAACACAATTGACACAGAAAGACATAAACAGAATAAAGATAAAAGGCTGGAACAAAATTTATTACTGTTCAGCTGAAGAAAAAAATCAGGATGGAAATTCTGATCTCAGATAAAGCAAAATTAAAAATAGATCTAATTAAAAATGATAAGGAAGGAAAGTACATCTTAATAAAGGATACCATAAATATTTTTTTTATTTAATAGCCTTTTATTTACAGGATATATGCATGGGTAACTTTACAGCATTAACAATTGCCAAACCTCTTGTTCCAATTTTTCACCTCTTACCCCCCCCCACCCCTTCCCCTAGATGGCAGGATGACCAGTAGATGTTAAATATATTAAAATATAAATTAGATACATAATAAGTATACATGACCAAAACGTTATTTTGCTGTACAAAAAGAATCAGACTCTGAAATATTGTACAATTAGCTTGTGAAGGAAATCAAAAATGCAGGTGGGCATAAATATAGGGATTGGGAATTCAATGTAATGGTTTTTAGTCATCTCCCAGAGTTCTTTTTCTGGGCATAGCTGGTTCAGTTCATTACTGCTCCATTAGAAATGATTTGCTTGATCTCGTTGCTGAGGATGGCCTGGTCCATCAGAACTGGTCATCATATAGTATTGTTGTTGAAGCATATAATGATCTTCTGGTCCTGCTCATTTCACTCAGCATCAGTTCGTGTAAGTCTCTCCAGGCCTTTCTGAAATTATCCTGTTGGTCATTTCTTACAGAACAGTAATATTCCATAATATTCATATACCACAATTTATTCAGACATTCTCCAACTGATGGACATCCATTCAGTTTCCAGTTTTTAGCCACTACAAAAAGGGCTACCACAAACATTCGTGCACATACAGGTCCCTTTCCCTTCTTTATAATCTCTTTGGGATATAATCCCAGTAGTAACACTGCTGGATCAAAGGGTATGCAGAGTTTGATAACTTTTTGAGCATATTTCCAAACTACTCTCCAAAATGGTTGGATTCGTTCACAACTCCACCAACAATGCATCAATGTCCCAATTTTCCCGCATCCCCTCCAACAATCATCATTATTTTTTCCTGTCATCTTAGCCAATCTGACAGGTGTGTAGTGGGGATACCATAAATATTAAGTAGTAAAGCTACTAAGTGTTTATGTACCACGTGGTAGAGTAGACAAAAACCTAGAGAAGATTTTAAGCCAGTTACAGGAAAAAAATAGACAGCAAACTATTCTAGTGGGAGACCTCAACTTTCCCTTCTCAGAATCAGAAAAATCCAACTACAAAATAAACAAAAAAGAAATTAGAAAGATCTATAGAATTCTAGAAAACCTAAATATGATAGAGTGTTGGAGAAAACTGAATAGTTTTCCAACCATAGAACTCAAGAGATGCAGAAAAGGTAAAAATAACTCTTGAGAACTGTATTTCTATTGTGGATATACAAAAAGAATACATGTATAATTTGATTGTACTGATATAACATAAAAAAGGGAAGTAGATATGGAAAAGGGATGATGGCAGAATAAGATGGGAAGGAGGGATAAAAAGAGGGAAACCACATCCCACAAAGAGGCAAAGGAAACTTATCATATCTGAGGGAATTTAGAGAGGGGGAGGAACATTGTGTGAATCTTACTCTCATCAGAGTTGGCTCAAAGAAAAAATAATTGACATTTGTTTTAGAGAAAATTCTCTCTCGCCTCATTAAAAACGGGGGAGAGGAAAAGGGAAAAGAAAAAGAGTAATAAGGGAAGGAAGGGGAAAAGACTCAAAGGGGGGGAGAGGGAGGGATTATAAAGAGGGTAAGCATCGTGATACAAGAGGGGTACATAAGTTTAAAAGGGGGAAAGAGGGTTGGGGGAGGCAAGAATAAGTAAAGCATAATCTGGGGTTATT
This sequence comes from Sarcophilus harrisii, assembly GCF_902635505.1. NCBI lineage: Eukaryota > Metazoa > Chordata > Mammalia > Dasyuromorphia > Dasyuridae > Sarcophilus > Sarcophilus harrisii. The sequence continues at coordinate 225,052,301 of NC_045431.1, read as the reverse complement.
AAGATGGCAGGAAATACAGATTTAGTAATTCTAACCGTAAATGTGAATGGGATGAACTCCCCCATAAAGAGGAGGCAGATAGCAGACTGGACCAAAAGTCAGAACCCTACAATATGTTGTTTACAAGAAACACATTTAAAGCAGGGAGATACATATAGAGTAAAGGTAAAAGGCTGGAGCAAAATCTATTATGCTTCAGGTGAAGTCAAAAAAGCAGGGGTAGCCATCCTTATCTCAGATCAAGCAAAAGTAAAAATTGATCTAATTAAAAGAGATAAGGAAGGAAACTACATCCTGCTAAAGGGTAGCATAAACAACGAAGCAATATCAATATTAAACATATATGCACCAAGTGGTATGGCACTCAACTTCCTAAAGGAGAAGTTAAGAGAGTTGCAAGAAGAAATAGACAACAAAACTGTAATAGTAGGAGATCTCAACCTTGCACTCTCAGAATTAGACAAATCAAACCACAAAACAAATAAGAAAGAAATTAAAGAAGTAAATAGAATATTAGAAAAATTAGGTATGTTGGATCTTTGGAGAAAATTGAATGGAGATAGAAGGGAATATACTTTCTTCTCAGCAGTTCATGGAACCTATTCAAAAATTGACCATATATTAGGACATAAAGACCTCAAAATTAAATGCAAGAAAGCAGAAATAGTAAATGCTTTCTTTTCAGATCATGATGCAATAAAAACTACATTCAACAAAAAGTTAGGGGGAAATAGACCAAAAAGTAATTGGAAACTAAACAATCTCATCTTAAAGAATGATTGGGTGAAGCAGCAAATTATAGATACAATTAATAATTTCACTCAAGATAATGACAATGATGAGACATCATACCAAAATTTGTGGGATGCAGCCAAAGCGGTAATAAGAGGGAATTTTATATCCTTAGAGGCTTACTTGAATAAAACAGAGAAAGAAAAGATTAATGAATTGGGCTTGCAACTAAAAAAACTAAAAAAAGACCAAATTAAAAACCCCCAATCAAATACTAAATTGGAAATTCTAAAATTAAAAGGAGAAATTAAAAATATTGAAAGTAAAAAAACTATTGAACTAATTAATAAAACTAAGAGTTGGTTCTATGAAAAAGCCAATAAAATAGATAAGCCTTTGGTAAATCTGATTAGAAAAAGGAGGGAGGAAAATGAAATTAGTAGTCTTAAAAATGAAAAGGGAGAACTTTCCACCAATGAAGAGGAAATTAGAGAAATAATAAGGAGTTATTTTGCTCAACTTTATGCCAATAAATTTGATAACCTAAGTGAAATGGATGACTACCTCCAAAAATACAGACTTCCCAGACTAACAGAGGAAGAAGTAAATTGCTTGAATAGTCCCATTTCAGAAAAAGAAATAGAACAGGCAATTAAACAACTCCCTAAGAAAAAATCCCCAGGACCAGATGGATTTACATGTGAATTTTACCAAACATTTAAAGAACAATTGGCCCCAATGCTATATAAATTATTTGATAAAATAGGGAATGAAGGAGTCCTACCAAATTCCTTCTATGACACAGACATGGTACTGATACCTAAACCAGGTAGGCTGAAAACAGAGAAAGAAAATTATAGACCAATCTCCCTAATGAATATTGATGCTAAAATCTTAAATAAGATATTAGCAAAAAGACTACAGAAAATCATCTCCAAGATAATACACTATGATCAAGTAGGATTTATACCAGGAATGCAGGGCTGGTTCAATATTAGGAAAACTATCAATATAATTGGCCATGTTAATAACCAAATTAACAAAAACCATATGATCATCTCAATAGATGCAGAAAAAGCATTTGATAAAATCCAACATCCATTCCTATTGAAAACATTAGAGAGTATAGGAATAAATGGACTTTTCCTTAAAATAATCAGCAGCATCTATTTAAAACCATCAGTAAGCATCATATGTAATGGAGACAAACTGCAACCATTCCCAGTAAGATCTGGAGTGAAACAAGGTTGCCCACTATCACTGTTACTATTTAATATTGTCTTAGAAACGCTAGCTTTAGCAATAAGAGCTGAGAAAGAGATTAAAGGGATAAGAATAGGCAATGAGGAAACCAAATTACCACTCTTTGCCGATGACATGATGGTATACTTAGAGAACCCCAGAGATTCTGCTAAAAAGTTATTAGAAATAATCCACAACTTTAGCAAAGTTGCTGGTTATAAAATAAACCCACATAAGTCATCAGCATTCTTATATATCACTAACAAAATCCAACAGTCAGAGTTACAAAGAGAAATTCCATTTAAAGTAACTACTGATAATATAAAATATTTAGGAATCTATCTGCCAAGGGAAAATCAGAAACTTTATGAGCAAAATTACAGACCACTTTTCACACAAATTAAGTCTGATCTAACCAATTGGAAAAATATTAAATGCTCTTGGATAGGGCGAGCAAATATAATAAAGATGACAATATTACCTAAACTAATCTATTTATTTAGCGCTATACCAATCAGACTCCCAAAAAACTATTTTAATGACCTAGAAAAAATAACAACAAAGTTCATATGGAAAAACAAAAGGTCAAGAATTTCAAGGGAATTAATGAAAAAAAAATCAAATGATGGTGGCTTAGCTGTACCAGATCTAAAATTATATTATAGAGCAGCAGTTACCAAAACTATTTGGTATTGGCTAAGGAATAGATTAGTTGATCAGTGGAATAGATTAGGTTCAAGGGATAAAACAGTCAACAAATATAGCAACCTAGTCTTTGACAAACCCAAAGATCCCAGCTTTTGGGATAAGAACTTACTGTTTGATAAAAATTGCTGGGAAAATTGGAAACTAATATGGCAGAAACTAGGCATTGATCCATACTTAACGCCGTACACCAAGATAAGGTCAAAATGGGTTCATGACCTAGGCATAAAGAATGAAATTATTAATAAATTAGAGGAACATAGGATAGTTTACCTCTCAGACCTGTGGAAGGGGAAGGTCTTTATGACCAAAGCAGAACTAGAGATCATTACTGATCACAAAATAGAAAATTTCGATTATACCAAACTGAAAAGTTTTTGTACAAACAAAACTAATGCAGACAAGATTAGAAGGGAATCAATAAACTGGGAAAATATTTTTACAGTCAAAGGTTCTGATAAAGGCCTCATTTCCAAAATATATAGAGAATTAACTCTAATTTATAAAAAATCAAGCCATTCTCCAATTGAAAAATGGTCAAAGGATATGAACAGACAATTCTCAGATGAAGAAATTGAAACTATTTCTAGTCATATGAAAAGATGCTCCAAGTCATTATTAATCAGAGAAATGCAAATTAAGACAACTCTAAGATACCACTACACACCTGTCAGATTGGCTAAGATGACAGGAAAAAATAATGATGATTGTTGGAGGGGATGTGGGAAAACTGGGACATTGATTCATTGTTGGTGGAGTTGTGAACGAATCCAACCATTTTGGAGAGTAGTTTGGAACTATGCTCAAAAAGTTATCAAACTGTGCATACCCTTTGATCCAGCAGTGTTACTACTGGGATTATATCCCAAAGAGATTATAAAGAAGGGAAAGGGACCTGTATGTGCACGAATGTTTGTGGCAGCCCTTTTTGTAGTGGCTAAAAACTGGAAACTGAATGGATGTCCATCAGTTGGAGAATGGCTGAATAAATTGTGGTATATGAATATTATGGAATATTACTGTTCTGTAAGAAATGACCAACAGGATGATTTCAGAAAGGCCTGGAGAGACTTACACGAACTGATGCTGAGTGAAATGAGCAAGACTAGGAGATCATGATATACTTCAGTGATGGACCTGGCCATCCTCAGCAACGAGATCAACCAAATCATTTCTAATGGAGCAGTAATGAACTGAACTAGCTACGCCCAGAAAAAGAAATCTGGGAAATGACTAAAAGCCATTACATTGAATTCCCAATCCCTATATTTATGCACACCTGCATTTTTGATTTCCTTCACAAGCTAATTGTACAATATTTCAGAGTCTGATTCTTTTTGTACAGCAAAATAACGTTTTGGTCAGGTATACTTATTGTGTATCTAATTTATATTTTAATATATTTAACATCTACTGGTAATCCTGCCATCTAGGGGAGGGGGTGGGGAGGTAAGAGGTGAAAAATTGGAACAAGAGGTTTGGCAATTGTTAATGCTGTAAAGTTACCCATGTATATATCCTGTAAATAAAAGGCTATTAAATTAAAAAAAAAAAAGAATTCTAGAAAACCTAAATATGATAGAGTGTTGGAGAAAACTGACTAGGGACAGAATGGAATGTACCTTTTTCTCAACAATACATGACACCCACACAAAAATTGACCATGTATTAGAGCATAAAAATCTCATAATCAAATGGAAAAAGGCAGAAATAGTAGATGCTTCCATTTCAGACCACTGTGCAATAAAAATTATATTCACTAAAAGACTAGGGAAAGGTAGACTTAAAACGAATTGGAAATTAAATAATCTAATTCTGAAAAAATTAATGTGTCAAACAACAAATCACAGAAACAATCCATACTTTCATCTAAGAGAATGACAATAATGAGACAACATAGCAAAACCTATTGGGTACAACCTAAGAAGTTCATAGAGGAAATTGCCTATCTTTAAATAGCTACATAAATAAAATAGAGAGGGAGGTGATCAATTAATTATGCATACAAATAAAAAAGCTACAAAAAGGACAAATTAAAAATTCCCAATGAAATACCAAATTGGAAACTTTGAAACTCAAAGGATATTTTGAACTAATAAACAAAACTATGAGTCAGTTTTGTGAGAAAAAAACTAACAAAATAGATGTTTTTAGTTGATCTGATGAAAAAAAAGAAAAAAAAAAACAAATCACCAGCATCAAAAATGAGAGGGGTTAACTCACCACCAATGTAAGATCAACTAAAGCAATAATTAGGATCTATTTTGCATAACTCTATAGCAGCAAGTCTGACAATTTAACGGAGATAGATGAATATTTACAAAAATATAAATTGCCCAGGTTAATAGAAGAGGAATTAAAATACTTAAACAGTCCCATTTTAGAAAAAGAAATTGAACATGTTATTAATTAACTCCTTAAGAAAAAATTTTCAGAATCAGATGGATTCACAAGTGAATTCTACCAAATATTTAAAAAACAATTGATTTCAGTACTGTGTAAACTATTTGCAAAAACAGGAACAGAAAGGGATACTGCCAAATTCCTTCTATGTGCCAAACATGGCATTGATACCTAAACCAGGGAGGGCAAAACAGATAAAGACAATTATAGCCCAACCCCCTGATGAATATTGATGTAAAAATTGAAATAAAATATTAACAAAGAGATTACAGAAACATATCAGTAAGATAATACACTATGAATAAATGGGATTTATACCAAGAAAGCAGGGCTGTTTCAATGATAGGAAAACTATTACCATAATCAACCATATCAAAAACAACACCAACAGAAATAATATGATAATCTAGATGCAGAAAAAGCTTTTCACAAAAAACAGTACCCATTCTAATTAGAAACACTAGAGAGCATAGGGATAAAGGGACCTTTTCTTAAAATAATAAGCGGTATCTATCTAAAACCTACAGCAAGAATTATTTTTAATGGAAAAGAGCTAGACACATTCCCAGTAAGATCATGGGTAAAACAAAAATTCCCATTATTACCACTATTTTTCTATTTTCTACTAGAAATGTTGGCTTTAGCAGTAATAAAAGAAAAAAGAATTAAAAGAGTTAGATAGACTAGGCAATGCTCAAATAAAGGTATCATTCTTTGCATGTGATATGATGATATACTTGAAAATCCTAGAAAATCATCTAAAATCTACTGGAAACAATTCATAGCTTTAGCATATTTTCAGGATATGAAATAAACTCACACAAATTATCAGCATTTCTCTTTTTTACTGACAAATCCCATCAGCAAGAGATAGAAAGAGAAATTCTATTTAAAATAATTATAGACAAAATAAAATACTTGGCTGACTATTTGCAAAGACAAACCCAAAAACTATATGAACACAATTACAAAACTCTCCTCGCATCAATAAAATCTGATCTAAACAATTAGAAAAATATCAATTTTTCATGGATAGATTGAACTAATATGACAAAAATGCTTATTCTGCTTAAATTTGTCTACTTGTTCAATGCCAATCAAATTGCCAAAACATTATTTTATACAACTAGAAAAATAATAGCAAAATTCATGTGGAAGAGTAAAAGATCAAGATCATGAAGGGAATTAATGAAAAAAATACAAAGAAGGGTGGTTCAGCAGTACCAAACCTAAAACTATACTTTAAAGCAGTAGTAATCAAAATCATTTGGTATTGGCTAATAAATAGAGTTCCGGATCAGTGGAGTTGATTAGATTCAAATGACACAATAAGCAAGGCCTATAGCAATGTGGTATTTGATAAATCCTCAAAATCTATTTTTTGCAAAGTCATTATTTGACAAAAATTGCTGGGAAAATTGGAAAATAATATGTCAAAAATGGGTATAGACCTAAATCTCATACTACATACTAAAGTAAGGCTAAGACAGGTACATGATTTAGGCATAAAGGATGATACCATAAACAAATTAGGAGAGTAAGAGATAATTTTACCTATCACATCTTTGGAAGAGGGAGGATTTATGAGCAAAGATGAACTAGAGAAAATTATGAAAAGCAAAATGAACAACTTTGATTATATTTAATTAAGAAGTTTTTGCACAAAATTAAGACAACTCTAAGATACCACTACACACCTGTCAGATTGGCTAAGATGACAGGAAAAAATAATGATGATTGTTGGAGGGGATGCAGGAAAACTGGGACATTGATGCATTGTTGGTGGAGTTGTGAACGAATCCAACCATTCTGGAGAGTAGTTTGGAACTATGCTCAAAAAGTTATCAAACTGTGCATACCCTTTGATCCAGCAATGTTACTACTCGGCTTATATCCCAAAGAGATTATAAAAAAGGGAAAGGGACCTGTGTGTGCACAAATGTTTGTGGCAGCCCTCTTTGTAGTGGCTAGAAACTGGAAACTGAATGGATGCCCATCAGTTGGAGAATGTCTGAATAAATTGTGGTATATGAATATTATGGAATATTATTGTTCTGTAAGAAATGACCAACAGGATGATTTCAGAAAGGCCTGGAGAGACTTATACGAACTGATGCTGAGTGAAATGAGCAGGACCAGGAGATCATTATATACTTCAACAACAATACTATATGATGACCAGTTCTGATGGACCTGGCCATCCTCAGCAACAAGATCAACCAAATCATTTCCAATGGAGCAGTAATGAACTGAACCAGCTATGCCTAGAGAAAGAACTCTGGGTGATGACTAAAAACCATTACATTGAATTTCCAATCCCTATATTTATGCCCACCTGCATTTTGGATTTCCTTCACAAGCTAATTGTACAATATTTCAGAGCCTGATTCTTTTTGTTCAGCAAAATAACGTTTTGGTCATGTATACTTATTATGTATCTAATTTATATTTTAATATATTTAACATCTACTGGTCATCCTGCCATCTGGGGGAGGGGGTAGGGGATAAGAAGTGAAAAATTGGAACAAGAGGTTTGGCAATTGTTAATGCTGTAAAGTTACCCATGCATATAACCTGTAAATAAAAGGCTATTAAATAAATAAATAAAAATAAATAAATAAATAAGTAAGTAATACAAAAAGTTTTTGCACAAACAAAAGCAACAGAAACATCATTGAAAGGGAAGTACAAAGGTGGGAAAAATCTTGAGACAATATTTCTGATAAAGGTCTCATTTCTAAACTATATAAAGAAGTCTTTATATAAATACCATGTCATTTCCCAATTGACAAATGGTGAAAGGATATGAACAGACAATTTTCAGATGACAAAATTAAAACCACTTCTAATTATAAGAAAAAATGCCCTAAATAACTATTGATTGAAGAAATGCAAATGAAAGCAACTCTGAGCTACCACCTCATACCTATCAGATTGACCATGATGACAAGAAAAGATAATGACAACTATTAGAGGAAATGAGGGAAAACTGACTCACTAATGCATTGTTGGTAGATTTGTGAAACAATCCAACCATTCTAGAGAACAATCTGCCCCTAGGTTTATAAAACTGTGCATCCCCTTTGACTCAGCAATGCCATTGCTGGGTCTGTATCCCAAGGAAATCATAAAGGAAGGAAAAAGACCCACAAATGCAAAAATGTTTGTAGCAGATATTTTTATGATAACAAAGAATTGGAAAAGGAGTGGATGACCATTAATTGGGGAAAAGCTAAACAAGTTGTGGTGCATAAGGGTAATGGAAAATTATGTTTTATAAAAATGATGAGTAAGCTGATTATAAAAAGGTCTGGAAAGATTTACATGAACTGATGTTGAGTCAAACAAGCAGAACCAGGAATACATTATTCACAATAACAAAAGAATGTGTGATGACCAACTATGAAGGGCTGTTTTCTTTTCAATGGTCCAGTGATCCAAAGCAATCGCAATAGACTTTTTTTTTAATAGCTTTTTATTTACAAGTTATATGTATGGGTAATTTTACAGCATTGACAATTGCCAAACATTTTCTTCCAATTTTCGCCCTCCTTCCCTGCACCCTCTCCCCTAGATGTCAGGATGACCAGTAGATGTTAAATATATTAAAGTATAAATTAGATACATAATAAGTATACGTGACCAAACCGTTATTTTGCTGTACAAAAAGAATCAGACTCTGAAATATTGTACAATTAGCCTGTGAAGGGAATAAAAAATGCCGGCAGGCAAAAATATAGGGATTGGGAATTCAATGTAATGGTTCTTAGTCATCTCCCAGAGTTCTTTCACTGGGTGTAGCTGGTTCAGTTCATTACTGCTCCATTGGAACTGATTTGGTTCATCTCAATGCTGAAGATGGCCAAGTCTGTCAGAATTGATCATCATATAGTATTGTTGTTGAAGTATATAATGATCTCCTGGCCCTGCTCATTTCACTCAGCATCAGTTCGTGTAAGTCTCTCCAGGCCTTTCTGAAATCATCTTGTTGGTCATTTCTTACAGAACAATAATATTCCATGATATTCATATACCATAATTTGTTCAGCTATTCTCCAATTGATGGGCATCCCCTCAGTTTCCAGTTTCTGGCCACTACAAAGAGACCTACCCCAAACATTCGTGCACATATAGGTCCCTTTCCCTCCTTTATGATCTCTTTGGGATATAAGCCCAATAGTAACACTTGCAATAGACTTTGGATAGAAAATGCCATCCCATCTAGAAAAAGAACTAACGAGACTGAATGTAAATCAACACATCATGTGCTCACTTTTTTTTTTTTTATGTTTCCCATGGTTTTTCTCTTTTGTTCTAATTTTTCTCTCCCAACATGATATATTAAAAATAAATAAACTTACTGAAATTTAAAAAAAATGTAGAGATGTCAGAATGTAGTAGAGAACCTTTATTTGCCTGGCCAGACATACACCAAGATGAAGGCATCTGCCCTGAGTCTCTTGGGGAAAGCTGATACAGTGCTTCCAGAAAAAACATTCTGCAACACATACTATACCAGTGTGTGGCTAAGTTAGGCACAGCAGCAAAGCAGTTCCAGGAAAGGGAGAGGGGCAGTTTTATAATTATTCAGAGTTCGATTTTAATAATTAGAAACCTTGTAAGATGTTTGAGCAAGGAAACAAAGAGAGAAGGATCCTTGACCCACTTGGTGGATACTACTAACCTTAGGTTAAAGTCATAGGATATTATCAGGGGTTCCCTCTTTTAAGTTTGATGCAAATTTTTTTTTCAGTGTTTCCCTACCCTTCACATCCTGTGTTTCTCTCTATTTTTCTTCATTGATAGAGAAATATTGGAATTTGGAATTAAATGTCTTTGACTGTTATAACTAACTAAGCCCAACAACTCCTAACAATAAATAAAAGTCGGATGTATGGACAAATAAATAATTAAATGAACGAATCATTTTGTAGACATCATATATGTTTAACTTAGGAGGAAAATGGTTATTATTGATAAAGACATCATGTTAATTCTAGAAAACCTCTTTCCAGAGTCTCAGAGTGAATGAATTATTAGTTACTACCTAGTTCAGGCATTGCTTGAGAAAAAAATCCTATAAAACAAAAAAGAACTCCACTAAAAACCAAACCTTTATCAGCATTTGATTATCTTGATTATCTCTTTAGAGAGAAAATCCACTACCTAAGAATTAGTTCTTCCCATTTTTGAATTCTTTTAAATGTTAGAAAGTTTTCCTTCATATTCAGCCTAAATCTCTCTTTCCATAATTTCCATCTACCGTTTTTTATTGGATTAAGCAGGATAAGATGATTAATCCTTCTTCTACATGACAGGTCTCCACATACTTGTAAGCAGCTATTATGTACCTTTTTTAGATTTGATGGCAAGAAAAACTTTGTAATAATTGTTGTTGTTGTTCAGTCACATCCAACTCTTTATGACCCCAGCTGAGATTTTTTTTTTTGGCTAAGATGATGCAGTTTGCCATTTCTTTAACAATACCCCTACTCCAGTGCGGCTCTGTGGATAAGCTCACGCTTGCACTCCTGCATAGCTGCTGGGGGGGGGGTCTGCCTTCCTCAAATCTCTCCCCAGTCCAATCCATCCTCTATTTAGCCACCAAAGGGACTTTCCCGAAGTGCGGGTCCCACAATGTCACTCACTTACTCAAACTCAAACTTCCATGGTCCATTTCCACTCGCAATTTACTTTAGACTCAAAAAGAGAAAAAAAAAATTAACTAAAGCCCATCTACATGCAGCATGATCTTGAGTTCTTCTTTATACTCACCTCACTCCTTTGAGACATTTTCTATTTTATCAATGACTAAAAAAATTGATACAGGTTTGAACAAAATACTTTATACAGGCTCTGACAAATGCAGAATATATCATCTTCTGCATCATCAGAAGTATATATTACTATCAAGTATCCTTTTCTATGTCACAAGAAAATATTTAGTAAATGTATATTAAAATAAAAGCCTAATTGGATATTTTAGTTTCTCTCAGTTTTATTTTTTTTTATTTTGGGAGGGAGGCATTCTGATAGCCACTCAGTAAATGGATGGATATTCCCCAATGCCCAATACCTGTCCTATTCGGAAAATAAATTCCTTAGCAAGATGGCCTAACAATCAGCCTTTTCAGTGCCCTCATTTTATGGAGGAGAAAATTGCAGCCTAGCACAAAGGAGACGGAAAAACAGTAGAGGAGAGAGGGAAGAAGAGAATAAAAGAGAAATGGACAGAGATGGAGAAAAACAGAGACAGAGAGCTACAGAGAGACAAAGGGGGAGAGAGAAAGGAAAAGAGGAAGAGGTCCAAAGGAGAATGAGAGAGACAAATGTGACTATTGGCAAAAAGAGAACTTACCTCTTACTCTTCCTAAGAAAAAAATTAAGGTTCTGTATACTCCTTTAATTATCATGGTTGGGCTTCATCCATAGCTTTAGATTATTTTGTCACTGAATCAAACCATAAGCATTTGGTAAGTATCTAGACACCACGATAGGTATTATGGTTATAAACAAAAGAAAGCATAGTTCCTGCTTTCCAAAGCATATCTATCTATCTATCTGTCTGTCTGTCTGTCTGTCCACCTATTTGGGACAATACCACTAACTCAAATAAATCAAATACATCAAGAAGATTTTACAAGGTAAGAGCAGAAGGGAATTTTATTACAATCTCAGCATCTCCTTCCCAATATGCAGTCAAAAAAGGACAGGTGGAGTACAGTTAAGAGAACAAGATTATATAAGGGTCTTGGCTAACACTCCCTACAGGCTGGACCTTTGCCTTGATTAGTCAGGACAAATGACCTCACATTCTAAGTAATAAATAAGGAAAAACTTCTAACAGAACCATATCTGTAGGATTACTAAATTACTTTATATGGGAAATTTAATGACATGGAGGCCCCAACTTATTCTCACAAAGAAAAGAGCTATATGATCCCACACACCAATGTCATTATTATCCCCATTTTACAGATGAGAAAACAGAGGTTGAAAAAGCTTAAGTGTCATGCTGCTAAATGTCTGGTGCAGGATTTGCATTCAGATTTTTCTTGCTCCAGGTCCAACATTCTGTCAACTGTGTCACCTTCTGTTTTGTTGTCAGGGATCCAAATTTGAAATCAACTTCAATATTTTACACAAGAACTTAGTGACAGTTCCAAGGTGGTAGCTTTGTAAATGAAGAAATGGGTAAAGATATGAAACATATTATGGAGGCGGGAATATTTACAAACAAAACAAAACAAAAGAACAACAACAAAAGCAAACACAAAATAACAAAGACAACAACAACAAACATCCCACAGAAACAAACTCTAGAAAACAGTCCAGAGGGGGAAAAAAATCTGTCTGACCTAAAAGGCAGATGAGGGTCCATAGCAAGGGATTGTACAGAAAGGTACTAAGAAGAATAACATCTTTTACCAAACAGCTATTCTCATTCATGGATACTTAGATTTTCCAAGTGGACATTAGCAATTGAAAGGGACTATGATATCCTAGAGCACAGTTTCTCAAGAGAGGATAATAAAGTCACTCTTTTATAAAAGGATATGACCTTAGGGATCTTCCAGTCCAATCTTCTCATTTTACATACGAGGATATTCAATTCTATGAGAGGTAAATTTACTCATCTAGTAGGATTTGAATTTAACTTTAAGATTTACTTAATAGAAGAATTCTGCTTTTAGACAAAAGAAAAGAAAAGAAAAGACTTTGTTTTATAATATACAGAGGTTA